>NC_073691.1:152062316-152139804 GCF_029784155.1 Uranotaenia lowii | reverse complement strand
ACAGAATAAGATGCGCTTACAACAAAAACCCCCCAAAAAAACAGTTCTCCGCTTGAAGGACAAGTTTGGCTTATTTTCAAGCTGTGATTTTTTCACAAACTTGAGTTGTCAATATCGAACTCAGGTTTGGCGGGTGGCAGTTCTCAAGTTTGGGTATTTTTGATTTTCAGTGTAGGTATAATATGAGGTAAATTACTTACCGGCTATGAAGTAAGACAGCCACTTGACCGTCATTTCCACATCACCCAGGGACGACGGATTACTGCCAACCCATTTGACGTATTTTTCGTACAGATTACGTAGTTCCAACCATGGCGTGGACATTTTGTTTCTCAATTTCGTGGCGAATGAATGATGGTTGGAAAGTCACACTGCATACATAAATTAAACAAAAACTGTGAGTTCAGGCAGCAGATACAAGTAGGTATTAAGGTATCAAGAAGTTATGTGTACTGATTAGAAACCGCACTTGAATAATAATGAAACAACTAGGTATTGAAAAATGGAATGGAAGAGCAATGTCAAGTTTTTTGTTTTCATTTGCCTGTTTTCAGTTGTTTGGTTTCCTTCATGCGCGCGGTAAGTTCATCTGAAACTGCCAGGGGCGTACCTAAATTTGTTACCTTAGCACAGAATGGAAGCAAACGCTTCAATTTAATTTGGCACTAATAGAAACCTACTGGACAGAAAAAGTGACATTTTGATCTCACTTCTCTCGGTCTCTCCTCTCCCTCCGTGGACAAGCGTGAGCATTTATTTCACTCCCCTGCCCGGTTGTTCACGGGGACATTTTTGATAAAATACTAGACCTTGACTATCAGAATTTTGTTTTTTTATGCCTTCGTTAAAACTCTGAAATTTGATTATGAATTCTGATTTAAATTGAGATTCTAAAAGCTTCTGTTTCAAATTTCAAAATCGGTATCGAATTTTGTATACGACGAATGCGCCAACATCACGGTTTAGAGAAAAATGCGTTTAAAGTTTGACAGCTCCAAAAAGTCCCAGCAAAAATTCTATTTGTTTTCTTTATACCTCGAAAACCAAATATCCTACACAGTTAACGTTGTACACTCAACATGTAGGCTTCCGAACATATTTCATCACCCAGGGCATAACTCCATTTGTTAACATTTTGCGCACTCTCTCTATTCCAAATACACTAGCGGAATACTATTTCAGATTATTATTTTTTATTCCAAGGAGGGATTTCTTGAAAGTATTCTTGGTATATTTCATTCTATTTTTGGTTTTGTAGCTGTGTTCTAAGATTTTTACAAGTCTCGAATTTTGATAATAGAAATTGAACATTTCTCTTGTATATTTCATAAAAATCAAACAAAATGTGAAATATCAAATAAAATAGTATACTTGGTTGAATTTAAGCAGTTACTGAAACGAACAAAAAATTCGTTATATATTCGGCTGAATTCCAAGTCGATCATCCGGCCCAACTGGAATTTTGATGATATTGGGCTCTAACATTCAGACGGTCGAATATTCGATACATACTTTTATACGTTATTTTAGTTATTCAAAACTCGAAGCGATTTTTACGTTAAATTTTAAAACTTTTTCACATAGAGATCCCTTGTTTCCAGAACGCTTCCTAGCAAACGTTTCAATGAATTTATGTATAGTCAATTTCACCAATGAACTTTCGCATGAGCTCATCAATGAATTCACCGCGATGACAGTTTCATGTAAACAAACTCGTAATTGAAATGAACGCTATCGCATGATAGAAAAGAAGCAAAACACTCGCGTAGAGGAAATGACAAGGGATTGCAGTGGAGAGAGAATTCTTTGCATTTGGAATGGTAATGATCAAAATTCCACAAAGCTTCACAAATTGCAACAATTTGCCACAATTAGCACATTTTCACTCTCTCTGAGCTCCGTTTCCTCTCATTTTAACTTAAACCTTCTAATTCTCTCTCACAAATTGCCACAAATTACCACAAATTCAATCATTGGCTTCACAATTTGTGTGATCATTGACGATGATTCTCCGTTTATCTCAGTCCCCTGGGAAATGATCTACCTTTCTCGCTTTAACAACCGCACCGGTACCGCAACGGTTCTGATCGATGAGCGGTATCGGTAGTAGAGTATGGATTATTGAATGAAGAGAACGCGAGAGTAAAATGTGTGGTGTGGCGTGGTAATCGTGGTAATGTGATTTCTCACAAGTATGAGCGGAGCGGAAACGGTACATTTGAGAGCAAACTGGATGATGTGTGTACCGTTCGCATTTGGAACGAGGGATTGAAAAACATACTTTATTAGAGTGATCTTGAAATATAAAGCATGTTTTTTTTATTCTGTTTACAATTCAAAGATGATCATTTCCCATAGGCATATTCTGATTACAGCCTCTAGGAAAAGTTTCAATTCTTAAAAAAGAATTCCAACCATGAATAGGGATTTTTTCATCCATTGGTCAGATTGTTGGTCTGCAATTTTCCCTGTACCTAAGTCGAAGATTTGGTAGATGTTGATGAATGACTATGCTTAATCCACCGGCCTAAATCAGAGTTATGAAGACCAGGGATTAGACATTACAGCTTCCCGGTTCTCAACAACCAGAACAACAAACCCTATTGAGCCGGGATCGTTTGAGAAGATTGTGTAACTTCTCGTAGATTGTTCTCTCGATCATCAGCCGATTTGTTGCTGGCTGATTGTGGAAGAAACCTGCCGAGCAGACTGTATAATATATCCCGCAAACACCGGACTTGTGTCAATACACGTTTCCCGGCACATAAAATCGCTCGAACCGAACGGCTCCGGGCCAATTCCGTTCGCGAGTGGCAACCAATCCAGTCGGTCAGCCGTTCTCTCAGCCACCAGAAGTAGTGTTGTCGAAAAGGGGGTGTTCTTACAGTTTCCGCCCACCCCCAACACCAGCAGCACTTTGCCTTTGCCGTACCTATACATCTCGCTCTCAGCCGCCGGTAGAAAACTTTGGAGCATCGTCGCAATACGTAGCTAGCAGCAGAAAGTACCGTCGTCGTTTTCTTGGTGAGCAAACTGCCTGTCCGTGGTTGCAGTGTGAGTTGTGTGCTGTGCCGAGAAGGAAGTTCTGTGTTCCTTGTTCCGTGTTGAGAGAGAGCCTGTGTGTGGATTTCACTTTGTACGTGGGTTTTTTTTTCGAGGTTTTCAATGCTTTATTTTAACTCCATAAGGATCAAATTCGTGTCCAAATTTTCCTAAACGCGTGCAGAAGCAAACAAAAATCTGAGTGCGAATTTCTGAAGCCGTCTTTCTCGGAATGTTCAATAGTGTTTGACAAGAGTGAATCATTTAGGCTGGTACCGATAAAAAAAACTGCATGTGCCTCCTATACATATATGTGCTCAATGCCAAAATCGCTCTGGCATAAAAATCAGTGGAACATTTTTCGGTGAATGAAATTGTACATTTTTCCATACTGGAAACACGCGTACAAAAATCTTTTTTCTGGATCATGGCCGGCAAAAAAAGGAATATTTTCCCTTCCCTTTGATAGGTTTTTTTTTGCTTTGCATCCGTCTGTCGCTGGCAAGATTTCCATTGAAAACGTGTACCTGGGCCAAGAATGGGAATGATGATGAGTTGAAAGAAGGTTTTGTAGTTCGTTGCTCCTTTTTTCTCTTGCTCGTGTCATGGATTTCCCCAAAATAGCCTAAGGATTTGCAGGTTTTGCGATTCCAATGTTCAAGATAAAAATCCTCGTTCTGCGTGAACGTAAAGTTTATGAAATAAATATTTAATTTTATTTATTGAAATTAGCTTTATAGCTTTTATAAAAAAAATCTTTTATCCTTCTATTAACTTAAAATGTTCTAAAGTCATCGATGATTTACAATCAATGATTTTCAGAAACGATTGATATCTCTGATAAGCGAACGTATGACTTCATCTTTCTCAAATCGCTCAATTATTATTTCTCATTTCATTTTTTCAACTGATGGTATTGTAAAAGATTCGGGACTCATTATATAACGATACACCAATGCCAGCCGAAAGTTTGAAATAGTGATACATTTTCTTTGGGGAATGTTACGTAAGAGGAAGATTTCGATGAACGATGCAAACGGTGCGAACAGAATAGCTAAAAAAAACAGCCCATCATGTGGCTTCTGCTTAAACCAAGTCACTTCAGCGGAAAATGTACTGCAGAAGAAATACCAAGAAAAAATCAAGGCCACAAAATTTTTAAAATTGCATCATTTTACAAAACAAGAAAACTTAAATTTTTTACCCATTTTTGTCAAAAATCGGCCTCTAAATCCTAAATCGATGTCACAATCAGCCTGAGTAGAACAATTTTTGAGCAAGGAAATAAAAAACTTATTTTTCTAAGAAAAAAAGGTACATTTACTTAAAAACCAAAAATATAAACGGCGACAGAAATTCAATTTCAAATCTATTTTATTTCAAGGTGAAGGTTGAACGATTTATCACCGATGAAATGAACTTTACTTTTTTGTAAGAACTACTGTTAATATTTGATAATTTCTCCACAAAATAAAATTAAGTGTTGTGGGCAAATAATTTCATCACGCTTTAAGTCAAGATTAACTCCTTTTTTTTAACAAAGAATTCAATACGTTTTCAAGCACAATTAGGTGAAAATTGAAAGAGTTGTGGTTAGTTTACTGTAACCAGAAAAACCTGGAACAGTTTAAAAAGGCTTTAAACGATAAAACCGGTTCAAATGTTAATGTTATCTTTAAGTTTTTTTTGCCAATGCTTTCGCCATGTACCAAAACCTTATAATGTCCTGTTGTTGAGTTATTCGCGAAATAAAGGACTTTTGTGTGAAGTTTAATGAAATTTTGGCACTTAAGACCCGACCCCTTAGAAGGGCTCAATAAACTCAAAGGGCTTAATATCCTGGGAAAAAAAAACATCTGACCCCTCTTTAGTTTTCATGTTAAGTGAGACAAAACATTTTTTTTTAAATCATTGATTTTGCATAAAAATTTATGATTAAAAGTTATTCATAAATAACTTCTTATGTTCGTCAAGTTATGTCGTGAGACGGAAGTAAATAAAAAAATAATTATTTCATTGAAATCTTCAGAAAACAATCTGGGGGAGATAAGAGCATAACGAGCACCCGGGGCACTTCTTTTTACACGAAAGTACGAATTTTCTCAAATATTTTTTCATGAGGAACAGTTTTGTAGTTCCTATAGTATGATTTTTCAGCAAAAAAAGAACTTCTTTCTTATCATCTTTACAGAAACATAAAAAAACAACTAGGTTCTCAAGTGACGAAAATATTATAATTTTTGAGCACCGGAAAATAAGCTCTTATGATCATTAAATCATCTTAATCTTTGAAGTACGCAACGCATCATGATCGATCATGAATAGTTTATAAAAAAAAACCTCTACCAGGAATCGAACTCGAGTCCACAGATTACCTCTCCGACACTTAACCAATAGGCTAAATCGTCAGATGTAAACTAGACTAGCTGTAGCTCAATAATTCAGTTGATTTCATCGAGTTGAGTTCACTGCTAGATTCTACGGCAGAAAATGCTCATCGTGCCCCGATTAATGATGCTTATACTGCCCCAGTGGTGGTTCTTATTATGCCCCTACAGTAACTGATTTTCAGCTTTTAGCAAAGTTTTTTAAAATGCATTTTTAAACGTATTAACTAACTTTTTCAAGTATAAGCCCGTTAGGAAAAAGACTTTTTAAGTGTCTGAATACGAAACAATGAAGTAACTCACAAATTATAGCCGTTCTCAATGGTTTAATTAGCATCCTTCTTAAGGTGGCCATTATGCCCTTATCTCCCCTACACAGCAATTTTTTTTCCGCTTTCCAGCAATTTAAATTGCTGGGAAAAACAGCAAACGTTAATGCTGGTTTCAATCCAGATTCCAGAAGCCAGCAATTTCTTTCAAAACAGCTGGCTGTATTTAGTACCAAATTCATATTTTAATTCTAAATTAAATATTGATTACTGCCCGTGCATATAACGAGCAATGAAAAAAAAATTGTTTCTTTCATTTTTAAATTATGTTTGCATTTATTTCAAGAACTTATTTTTTTAATTTTCCAACACCGGCCCTGGAGTGGCAGCTTTAAACCAAAGTGTTGATCATTCGCCACCTGAGAAAAGAGTTCTGATTCGATCTTTTATGAAATCTGTCCAATAAAAACTCACCCTCGACTTATGTCTGGTTGCTAGAATATAGAAGAAAATAAAAATAATTATATTAATCTAACCAAAATTCGTAAAATAGAGTCTCACCTTGCTTCAGCGTACGAAAACAAACAAACTCCAATGTGACAACTCGATTGCTGATTTTCCAGCAAACTAGATCAATTGCTGAAAAGTCCAGCAATTTGAACACCGATTGCTGATTTTTCAGCAAAAATGACAAGGAGACAACCGATTGCTGAAAAATCCAGCAATTCGAAAACCGATTGCTGGTTTCCAGCAAACATTTGGGTTGCTGAACGTTTCCAGCATTTTTTTTTTTGCTGGAAACCGAGGCAAAAATTTACTCTGTATACACTATGGGGTTTGAGGCGGCAAAAAGTCAAACATTAACTTCATCGTAATGATGTTTGTCATATACCTCCTTCTTCTTCTTTTTACTTGAACTGCTTATGAAGCATCGTTGATCTGCCAGCAGTTCTGGATTAAGGGTCAGTAACTTCGACTATATGCCCTGTGTTGCAGCTTTTTAAAATTTATAGATCTGCTTTGATTTCGCTCAAAAGTCTTGTTACTTGTTCGTAATGCGATATGTTCCTTGATTTGAATAGTTCCTCCAAGTTCGAATATTTGTTGTGAAATCGTACTTCAATCTCGATGATTCGAAACGTGGGCAAGCGAGGGCTATGTGATTTGAGGTTTCAGGTTCTTGGCATAGTTCGCAGTTAGCATCGTCCCGAATTTTCATTTTTGCTAGCCAATACTTAGAGAAGTCATGGCCAGCCATCAAGCGATTTAGGAGCCAGCCGAACGTCCCTTCCTTTTAAATCTTTTCTCACGAACCATGGAACCGTGCAAAAATCTGGTTGTATGGAATAAAAAGTCTTTCCTTTTTCTAACGAGTAACGTTGGTACTATTCTTTTGTGTGTTCGGCAAGAGACTTCTTTAAAAAACCATACCATATACCAGTTCGTAGCTCAATATTTAACTATTCTCAACTTTTGAGATCATTATCATAAGCACTTATCGTTTCACAGACATCAGACTTATAAAATTTTGAAAAATATACTTCAGATCCAATTATATTCAAATCAATTTTTCTCCTTTCAATGAAATGCTACATCAATTCCCAATACATTGTTAGAAAGCTTATTTTCTAAGCTTCTTTTTGAAATATTTTTCATTTTTACACGGTTAACGAAAAAGTCTAAAAAATGAATGATTTTATGATTTACTCAAAAGCTTTAAACATTTTGGTATCTTAGAAAAAAGCCTAACGTTTCCCAAAACTTTTTTTTAGAGATGTACCGAATAGTGGTATTCGGCGAACGGCCGAATACCGAATATTGACCTTTTCAACTATTCGGTCAAACGAATATTCGGCCGAATATTCGGTCGAATATTCTATTGAGTTTTTAATAGAAATGAAAAAGCGAAAATTTCATTTTTCTTCTACTTCTTCCATCTTAATACTCCTTATGTTTTTGAATCGATTATTTTCAACCTGATGTAAAAATCATCAGATCTTCTTTAATTAGAGGTCTCTTGGATTTTCAAAATGTCACCAATAGCTTGAAGGACATCAGATGAATTGTCGCTTCTAGGACGTTTATTACCAAAGAGATTGGGTTCCAGTGAAATCTGGGACAAAACATGTCAAAACAGGTGCCGAGCTATTTAAAATTGTTTATTTTAAATTGAATTAGATGAATGTCGAATTTTAGCTAGATGTCTGCAAAAAAGTTGCCAAAAAAACGATGATCATTAACGTTAAGAATATTTTTGACAAAACGAACCCACACGGCCGGATCTAGACTATTTTTTGAAAAATTTGTTGAAAAGGAAATTATCTCAACAGAATCAAGAATAATGCCTAGATTCTGTTGAGATATACAGGACATACAAGAGGAAAAAGAAAGTAAATTACTTAAAATTCAATGCTTTTATCGAATTATAGAAGCAGTATTATAAGTAATTATAAAATCGTATCAAAGGGGTAATAAAAAATTGATGTTTTAAACGTAAAATAAAAAAAAAATCAAAGAGAAATTTCAGTAGACATTAGATTAAGCAAATAATCTGAATCTAAATTTCTAAATTGTCAATACTTTCTGGCTATTTTGATCAGATTGGACTTTTTTCGAATTTTTTTATTGGATTTATTGGCAAGCCTGGATGTATGAAAAACCTGAAATAAACGATAATCAAAGTATAAAGCTATCTATAGTGAAATATACACGGATACACCTTAGATCTTTTACTGAAACCATAAGTTTTTGATGATTTTGTAGCTTTTTCAGCATTACCTTTGGATATTTCAGAAATTATTCAATATCAGTTGACAAATTTGACAAGTTTGTTAGTGCATAAAATTTGAAAAATAAGTATTCGGCCTATTCGGCCGAATACTTGGCTCAACTATTCGGTGGGCCGAATATTCGGCTTAACGGTTTTTTGGCGTTATTCGGCCGACCGAATATTCGGTACATCTCTACTTTTTTTTGTCTTTTAAAAATAAATAAAGGTCTAATAATTCGAATTTAAGAAAAAAAGCTGCATATATTTGCATCCTTCAAAGTTATAATAAAAACCAAAAATGGATTATTTTTAACCATTTTGGAAAAATGGTATATTTTATGTCTAACATCATTAAGCAAACATTGTTCATTACGTGCAGGAAGATGATTGTAATTGATTGTGACCAAAAGCTTCTATAAAATTTGGATACCTGTAGAAATAGCTGAGATTTTGTAAAAACTACTTATTTCCCAAAAATAATAAAAAATGATACTGCACTTTTTTGCGTGTACTCTTTAATTCTTCATACAAAACTGAATAATCATGAACAAAAATATTTTTGTTCATTTTTTTTTTCAAATAAATAAAAAAAATGAACAAAAATACCCTGAGTGGTTTTGCTTGAATCTCTCAAATATTTTTTGTGAACACATAACTTAAAAATATTCACGCGTTTCCGAAATAAGTTTATTTAACCAATATTGTTTCAAAACTACACTATACATTTTTACGAGTTAATGTTCCAATTTTATTGTTCTTTGTGAGCACACATGTAAAACCAAAGCTGAAAATAGTTTATATTGGCTTTTGAAGGTTTTATTATTTATTTTTTTTTTTATTTTGAAGGTATACAACTCATTTCATCTTCAAAAAAGTTCATAAATAGCGAAAATGTACTCATATCCCATAGTGCTATATTGGCGTTAGCTACAAATTAAAAAAAAATGCAATGATATGAGTATCTTTTTCAATTTTTCGAAAAATAAAAAAAAAACGTTCAAGTTGTAAGTTTTGGGTGGTAGGTTTTCCAACAACAGAAATCACGATAGTTCATGGAACTGACAGACACTGCGCTCTCTCGAATTGTTTATTTTCTCAACTGCCAGCTAAATGTTTAGATTGCATTACATTAGATTATTTGTAAAATGTCGAAAATATCACTGATTGCAGAAATTCACAATTTTCAGTTTCAAAACAGCTTCGTTTGTTTAAAATTCAAAAGAAATTCGACAAGTTGAACAACCTTCATTATTTACGATGAATGAAGTATTAAAAACGAGGGCAAAGTAGTAGTTATTCTAAAAAAAATGCATCTACATTGCAATATGCATCTAAGAATTCTTCAAAATAGGGTGAAATGGTCCTACGCCGTTTGGCCTAAAGTCATTTGGCATAATGCCGTTTGGCATAACGTCGTTTGGCATAAAAGTCGTTTGGCATAAAGTCGTTTGGCATAATGGCCGTTTAGCATAATGGACGTTTGGCATAATGGTCATTTGGCATAATGTCCGTTTGGCATAATGGCCGTTTGGCATAAAAATATAAAAATTTATAAGGTAACATAAAATGTTGCTAAACATTTAAATACATAAGTTTTTTTTTTCAATTTACCGATTTTCTAGGTTTAATCAAATCCCTAGGAAGGCCCCGTGTTTCTAGGTTTACCCAAAGCTAGGGACAATCCCCTGGCCCGGTCCGCAACGCGAAGCGTAAGGACCATACTTCATTTTGAGGAGGCTTCCTCGAAATTTGGATCCATCGTTTTAGGGCGGCCACGTATTTCTAGGTTTATTCAAAGCCCTAGGAAAGCCCCGTGTTTCTATGTTGGCGGCGTTATGCCAAACGGCTTTATGCCAAATGACTTTATGCCAATCGGTATACAATCGGGTGAAATAAATTCCACAACCTAAAACTAGCCGCTTCAAGTAATTAGACGCAATTTTTCCGTATGATTGGATGCAACATCCGATGTTAGGTCTATTCTCTGGAATGTTTTAACTTGGGTTTACGGCCTTTGTCGCCATTGATGCGTGCTCTTGAACTGTATTTATTGGACGGACAATATGGGTCAATTTTCAATAGGGCTTTTCAAATCTACAAATATCAAAAAGCGTCCAAATCCGATCGTGGAATTATCCATACCCTTCCCTAAATCACCTCTCAACAGGGAAAAATGTTCCACCTTAAAACGATCGCCAAGAGCGCCGCTCTGAAGCAGGAAGTGTCCACCCTGTTGAAGGCCGTGGCCACCGCCGGAGTTCAGCAGCCGCAACAGGTTCGTGGCTACGCCGAGCATCAGATTCCGGAGCGCCTCAAGGATGTCGGAACGGCCGCCAATCCGCGCTTCTTCGACATGGTCGAGTACTTCTTCCACCGGGCCTGTCAGATCTGCGAGGACCAGATGTTGGCCGACATCAAGGGCCGCGCCTCGGTCGAGGAGAAGCGCAAGAAGGTCAAGGGTATCCTGATGCTGATGCAGCCCTGCGATCACATCATCGAGATCGCGTTCCCGCTGCGCAGAGATTCCGGCGACTACGAAATCATCACCGGCTACCGAGCCCAGCATTGCACCCACCGAACGCCCACCAAGGGAGGTAAGTCAACCTTTTTTTTACATTTTTACCATTTTTGTGTAGATATTATAGGCCACCGTTCACAAAACCAACCCTTACTGGTCTTTCCGATATAGTTATTGAACGAATATTATCACGATGCTGCTTCGAGAAGTGATTGGAATTAGAATTATCAATTAAGAACTACATAGAACTCGGAAATCTTCATTTTACTAATCCATGTTTCAATCGTACATAAGTAAACTCCAGCTAAAAATTTTCCTTGAAAACATTTAAAAGCGTGGATTGAAATTCCGATTTTTATCAGCAACGACTTTCCGATAATGCTGAATGGAAGTGCCCATATGATTTCGAAACAATTGCTCAAACTGCACCAAACTCGGCAAGCTGTTTATAGATTTTTTTATCACCGTCAAAAATATTTTCTATTTTGCCTTATATGCAGACCAAACACGACTCGGGGCCAAGACATTTTCCTCTGCGTTGCGTTACATAATCGATCACATTTTCTTCTATACATCAACAACAACACACACATATTGGTCCGCAGTCAGTCAGCAGTTCTTGCAAATGCGGCAAAAAAAAACGGCGGCCGGTTTATTCTGAGAGTCATCAGCCTGACTTAATCGTATTTGTTTTTTATTCTGTCGTTCTGTTTTGTGTACAATACCGTGGTTGTGCTTTGCGTGACACGACTGGGTCGAGTTAACTGATTTGCTGGCCGTGCATATTCGTTTGAATAAGCTATTTTTTTATCAATTCTATAACAAAATTACTAGATTTGGAATTTCATATCTAATAATTATTTATCGAACAGAAAAGTTGAAAAATACAGAAAGCCAGATAAAAATGAATAAAACAATCTAGAGTCGGAATACGCCAACTTTTGTTGGTTCGTCAAACTGTGAAGGTGCCGTCAAGCTTATCATTCCTGAATATAGCAGATTTGGCGAATGCATTTCTCCGTTTAAAAATAAATCTTACTGCGGTCTGTATGAACGGGAAGATCTTCGGGGTTGAATCAGGGTTGGTGTCTCAAGACAAATCCGATAAACGGTCTATTCGCAGAAAGGGTCTCAACAATTGGAACATGTTCAACTATTGACCGGTTGAGAGCACAGAACAGAGAATTCAAGGTTAACGGATTTGTGAATTTCACGTGTCACTTTGGTGATGAAGCCGAGTTGACATTTCGCTTCACACTGATGACTGAAAAGCGTTGACTTTGCAACGTCAGTTGCACATCAAGCATAACTCCAAGGTTTTGAACTTCAGAAACCTTGTTCTAAAGCAAGTTACCAATGCATGTCGCGACACTAACTGACAATTTGCTAAGTTTAGACCAAAGTGATTCAATAATTGAAGGCGAACGCAATCAACAATCATTTACTGATAGAGCAAATAACAGAGCTCTCAAGCTACTTCCTTGAGGGACTCGAGATCGATTCATAAAGCGAAAAGATATGCTATCACCAATCTTGATTCTTATACCTACAGCCCACAGTAAAAAAGGAGTTAAACTTATCCAGCAAACATAAAATCGCATTAGAAATGATAGCTCAAATCGTTAACAATGTCAATACGAATCGCAATTCCTTCCAAATAAGTTATCGGTATAAGTCGGATATGATAAAAAGTGCGCCATGTTTACAAATTTGTTCTCCCGCGCGGGATTCAAGTGAGAGAACAACCTTGTTGTTTTCTCTGCGATAAGCAGTGCAACCAGATTGCTAAAAACCAGATGGTTCATCTGGAAAATTTTTCCAATGAGAGAAGCAGCAAATATTGTCGCTGGAAACGGTTTGCATGCAGGGAGAGAGGAAAACTTGCGCTCTCTCGCATACTTTCAGGATGTACGAAGAAGGTGTTGAATATCAAATTTGTATAACTTCAATCGCTTAAACCAGAAAATAAAAATATGTGTGTATATTACTTCTACTTTGGTAGATGAATGCTGCTTTTTCGAGTTTTATGCGATGATTCTAAAATGAATTTCTCAAATCCTGGAGCCTAAAAAGCTTAGTTTTGGTCCAAAACTGATCAATGATTTTCTGCAGAATTTTTAAGTAGTGAACGTTACTTAAAAAAATCAATTCAACTGACATCACTGCCGGTGCTTGGCGAGGTATTGCTTGCAAAGTAGTCAGGCAACACCTCGCTAGGCATCAGCAGTGATGTCAATTGAATTGATCGTTTTTCAATGCCAAAAGACATACCCCCATTTCAATTGCTAAAAACTGTTTTACCTAATAAGATACGAAATTGCGGTTTTTGACAAAGTTGTTCAGTGGAAAACTTTCTTTATAGCTATTATAAATTGGCACCAAAAACATTAGCAGGCTCGGCTCCAGAAAGAAGAAACAAAAATTATGTTGATTTTTCAGAACAAAATATTCAATTTTCCCATACAAACTTTAAAGTTCAAATTTACTCATATAAACGTAAATTTCTGCGATAAATCATGGGTGAGTTTAGGACGTAGCCTAAAAAGAAGCTTTGAAGTTTAAGGAGAAATTCGAAAATTACCCCAAATCGACTCAGCCTATTGCATTGTTTGTCCAAGAATTTGCAACAGCTTCAAAACAAAACATTTTGACCAGAAGAGAGGATGATTTCCATCTTAAGTTCAGAAACATTGGAAATTTCTGCGTAAACAAGCTTGCAAGCGTTCAAATCTTCTAATCCAACGGTCGCGAGATTGAATCTTGGTAACGACATTCATAATACCCTTTCTGTAAGCTTGTGGTTTCAGCCATTGTTTGATGCAGGCCATCATATCCTTGAATTGTGTACCCTAGTGTTAAGTAATTAAATCCGTTAAAAACACATGTAGTTCCACTGTGGAGTCTAGCATTTTCTGGTTGGTTTGTTCTAAACCATATTTCAATAATTCTCTAATAGTACAAGTTGATTACTCTCTGGAGCCACCCAATAAGAGAGTAGGTAATAAAAAATTCTTCTTCCATATCGATAAACTTGTAAAACAATACTCACAAGAAAAGATGAATAAAGAATAACGCTAGCGCGTAATTCTAAATGCATCTAAATTTTACAAGCAAGAAAAAATGTACCGTCAAATGGAGCATCAAGCAACAGCAGGGTTAGATGCAACATTTGGATACCACAACGTTTATTCAATTTTTATTTTAATGTGTAATAAAGTTAATATTTAGTGATAACAAAATTATGATGACATAGTTTCTTACATCGTGAGATAGTTTTTAAAAAGTTTCGAGCAATAGATGTACAAATTTTTGCATTTTTCGATACCGTAAAAATTTTTACCCAATATGGTGGATTGGCTTTATGACATCACTGACATCACCTATAAACTTTATATTACTTTTATTATCCTTTACCAACACTGTTGATGGAAATATATGTTTCGGAGAATCTCCAATTTTTTTTAAAATCTCGTTTCCATATCCATCCAAACATTTATTTCTATGATTTCAGGTAGTACAATTTTTTGTAGCATTTTTTACCCTTAAATGTATTCAGCACCCTTATGCTTTTTCTTCAGATACTTACATTTTTCAAAGAAAAAAAAGTAAAATTTAATATTAAAAAAAACTAAAATTACTGCAGTTGGTGCTTTATGCGTTATAACATCACAAATTAGGAGTGTATTCGAGTAAAATGCAACACTTTGTTTTGTGAATAACTTTTGAATGCATGGGTGAAAATTGATGAAATTTTCAGTGAAGCTATCTAGTAATGTAATGTGTACGTGAACAAAATTTGGTGACAATCTGTCGAGTGGTTTTTGAGATAGCGTCCAATACTGAAAATCATCGACAATTTTTTTGGGCAGAATCGAGAAAAATCCAGAAAAGTTCCAGTGGGAGACCCAAAAACAGCTGGAAACAACTATTTGATAAAAAATTCACATGGTCAATTATTAAAGAAGTCTAAGAGAATCCAATAGTAAGCTAAATTTTTCAAGCTCAATCCGAAAATATGAATAGGAGAAGTGATAAAAAAGTCAAATTCATTTCTACAAGGTAGAAATGCTGCCCACCGGTAAAATAAACAAAATACGGTGGTCAAAACGTGCGCAAAATATTTGGACTTCTTGTGGGAAGATATCTTGAAAAATTTCGTAATGGACTTCGAAACGAACTCTTCAGCGATCACATGGCAGGATTCCAACCAGAAACTTTTAGTTCACAAGTTTCGCCTGTATTTATCGGAGATAAACAAGGAGACAAAATTGAAAAATTACTGGAGGACGCTAAGATCTGTGGAAACTGCAAATTACTCAGTGTTTCATAACGATTGACACTATGAATGGCTAAAAATACAAAGAAGACTGCATCCAAATGTGACCGTTTTCTTTGAAAATCACTTCAATAGGTCTCACAAAGTTTATACTCTGTTTAAGTTGGATCTGGAATCGTGCAATTACGCAAAAACAAGTATTTTCCAGTGTTACGCTTTTCTCCGAGTCACGCACCTCTGCCTTCTAGCACCGCATCGTATACGTCGTATGCTGCCCGTAGTTTAGCACAAACTTATCTTGATGTCGACACAACTCCTGGGAATTTCACTAGGCCCTCGGGACGCACCTCTCAAAGCAATTCGGAAGTTCTTTTCTCTGACCACCAACGACCGATCGTTCCTGCTTCAAGTCGTCCCGTGTATCAGTCAGGTGGTTCAGGGGGAGACTTCCAATTGCCATACTGTGGCAAGTATCCGTCTGATTTCAATATTTCACCCAGTCATGCATCTTTAACTTGTAGGCCCGTGTCGGGGGTGTTGGAAAGGATTTCATCTGCCCGTACGAATGAAACAGCTTGGTGTTATTATCAGAACGTCCGAGGCTTACGCACCAAGTCAGAAGACTTTTACCTTGCGACCATCGAGTGCAGCTACGATGTCATTATTCTGACAGAAACTGGTTTGACTGACTCATTCAACTCGGCCCAACTTTTCGGTAATGGTTACTCGGTTTTCCGTTGCGACCGCAGCTCTCGTAACAGTACAAAAAAATGCTTTGGCGGTGTTTTGATTGCCATTAAACAATGCCATCCAAGCAGCTTTGTGACCACGGAATGTGGGATTGACCTGGAACAAGTCTGTGTTGCTGCTTCCATTAATGGAAAAAACATACTCTTCTGTGCTGTTTACGTGCCACCTGACAAAAGTAATTGTGTTCACATTATCGAGTCCCACGTGGCCACTATACGTGAACTGTGTAACCGTGCTACTGCTGATGAGTCAGTTTTGATATGTGGCGATTATAACCAACCT
This sequence comes from Uranotaenia lowii, assembly GCF_029784155.1. Lineage (NCBI taxonomy): Eukaryota > Metazoa > Arthropoda > Insecta > Diptera > Culicidae > Uranotaenia > Uranotaenia lowii. The sequence goes on along the minus strand of NC_073691.1, from coordinate 152,123,510 downwards.
CGTTTGATGTGGACTGAAAGCGAAACAGGTGCTAAACTAATGAATGTTGCCGCCTTAAGCGCCGCCGCCGCATCCTTGATCGATGGAACTGATTCGTTAAATCTGATCCAACTCAACTCTATCAGGAATCATCTCGGACGGACACTTGATTTGTTTTTTGGCCTGAGTGACGAACAAATTGAAATAAGAAATGCCCCTGACATTCTGGTACCTGTAGATTTGCACCACCCGCCTGTCGCATTCGATTTACCAGCTGCTGTGTTGGCAAGTAACTCCTCGCCAAACACTTCGGATCGTAGGAGTAGACCGTTAAATTATCGAAAGACGGACTTTTCGCTGCTTTTACAGTACTTGAACAGCATTGACTGGGATGCAGTTTTCGGCAACGCATCAGTAGACGTTATGACTGAAACTTTCTGCAATTTGATTGGTACTTGGTTGAATTCGCATGTTCCCAGATTTAAACGTCCTGTTACACCTGCTTGGAGCACGCCCAGTTTGCGACAACTTCGACGCGAAAAAAATGCATGTTTACGAAGGCTTCGGAAAAATCGAACGGCAGACTCTCAACAACAGTTTAAAGCAGCAAGCACAGCCTACCGCAGACTCAATGCATTACTGTACAAACACCACGTTCTGCGAGTACAATCTGGTTTACGTAAGAACCCTCGAAGTTTCTGGACTTTCGTAAATTCGAAACGAAAATCGAGCTCCCTACCTACCTCAGTCTTTTACAACGATGCTGTTGCTGATTCTCCAGACACGTGTTGCAATTTATTTGCTGAGCATTTTCGGGCGGTCTTCCTGGACACTGTCTCTTCCGAAACTGAGTGCTCTGATGCCACGTTTCACGTCCCGGCGGATTCTATAGATTTCAACACCTTCGAGATAGATCAAAGGCTCATCGAAAATGCCGCAAGGAAACTGAAAAGCTCTTTTGCTCCTGGACCTGATGGAATTCCGGCTGTTATTTACAGTCGATGCATCGAAGTTCTCTCGTTGCCGCTAGCCCAAATCTATAACCGATCATTTCAACAACGTAAATTCCCGGATTATTGGAAAAATTCCTTCATGTTTCCTGTCTTCAAAAATGGCGAACGACGAAATGTGAAGCAATATCGAGGCATTACGAGTTTATCGGCAGGATCCAAGCTTTTTGAAATTGTTGTAAGTCAAGCCCTCTTACGCGCTTCCTCACATTATATTGCCGCTGAACAGCATGGGTTTATGCCTGGCAGATCGGTGAGTACCAATCTTTTAGAGTACACTTCGTTTTGTCTGAACCAAATGGAAAGAAAAAAACAGGTCGATGCTATATACACCGATATCAAAGCGGCATTCGATACGATTGATCACGGAATCTTACTCGCTAAGCTAGCTAAGCTCGGTATTCATGACAACATGATCTCTTGGTTGAAATCATTCCTCACTGAGCGGTGTATTAGGATTAAATTTGGTGATAGCATATCATTTCCATTTACCAACCGATCTGGCGTGCCGCAAGGGAGTAATTTGGGACCTTTACTGTTTGTTCTGTTTTTCAACGACTTGATCCTTAGCTTGGAAATTGGAACCAAAATAGGATATGCTGATGATCTGAAACTATTCGTTCCAGTTGAATCCACTGCCGATTGTGCACACCTTCAATCTTTACTAGATCACTTTGGTGAATGGTGTAGACTTAATAAGCTATCAGTCAGCGTCTCCAAGTGCTCCGTTATAACATTCCATAGAAAGAAAACGCCAATTTTATATGATTATAACATCGATAACCAGCGCCTTGACAGGGTATTTGAAGTTGACGACCTTGGAGTTATCCTCGATGCTCAGCTTACGTTCGATAGTCAACGAACTTCAGTTATAAGAAAGGCGAATCGTCAGCTTGGCTTCATCTCCAAAGTAGCACGAGAGTTCAGAGACCCATTGTGCTTGAAGTCACTCTACTGCGCACTTGTCCGGTCAGTTACAGAACATGCTGCAATTGTTTGGGCTCCCTATCAGTTATGTTGGATTTTGCGAATCGAGCGTGTACAAAAGCGTTTTGTTAGATTCGCTCTACGACATCTACCCTGGCGTAATCCTGAAAACCTTCCCGCATATTCCGACCGGTGCCAGCTTCTGGGATTAGAAACATTGGAACGCCGCCGAAAAACTCAACAGGCATCATTCATCGCAAAAATACTGAATGGAGAAATTCAATCGCCAAACCTGCTAGGAATGATCAACTTTAATGCTCCTTCGAGGACTTTACGTCATCACTCTTTGCTATCGAATCGAACCCACCGAACATCTTACGGACATAATGAACCAGTGAGTGCAATGATGCGTACGTTCCAGATTGCTGAGCATCTACATCAATTGGGGGAGCCATCTAGCCGATTCATCAACCGAGTACGCCAGTCTTCATTGTTTCGTGTTATCTAATTGTTTTGTATAGATCCTTAGTATAGATAATTCATTAAAACAAAATGTTCGATGAATAAAACTTAATAATAATAATAATAATAATAATAATAAAAAACGGTGGTGGAGTGATAAAATGTCAAATATGTTGTTTTGTGGAACCATGCTAAGAAAAATGCTCCTTGATGATTTTTATCCATGCGTAATGTGAAGCAACTTCACCAAAATAACTAAGACCTTTCTCCTGCGGCTGGAAATGATTTATTTTGTACACAGAAATCACAAAACTTACGAATAAATTCATTTAAAAAAATATTAAGTGAGCAATGAAATGATTTAGAAATTCTAAGAATTATTTTTCTTGGTTGTTTTGGATTTCAGTGTATAATCATTTCAGGTCATCGACCAAGGATAAAGCGCCTTTACTCGTTCTTGAAAATAAAAAAGAGAAACGAAAAATATTAATCGAACATAAAACCTTTCGAGGTTTATTTACAGCTCGAAAGGTTTTTTTTTTTAAATTTAATCCTTATAAAAGTGATATATAAATTATTTTACCTTTAAAGCGCCCCATTAACCATCTGCTTTCAGACTGAAAGTTTCAGTCTTTAAGTGAGTTTCTTACTTAAGATATAATTTATAACAATTTAATTTGAAAGAAAATTTAATTCAAAATCTATGTCTCAAAGTCAAAGGACCTTTTATCTTCGGATTTTACTAGATTTTTGCCTAGAGTCAGTGCACCCTGAATTAAGGATCAAGTCCCCTTTAGTAAAGGATCAAGCCTCCTGTAACATGAAAAATATCACAATTTTTTTAGTCTTCATGTAGGGTAAGTGTTCCTAATTTGGCATGTGTCCCTAATGTTAACATACCTTTCGATTTTGACTGTTTTTTGACGATATTTTTCACTTATCATAAATGTAAAAAAAATTACAATGTAACGGATTTTGTGAACTTTCATTTTACAAACAAAGTTTTCTAACTCCCAGGATTTTTCGTAAAATCCGGATTGTTTCAAAGTATGTTCAAATTAAATGGAGTTGTTAGCAAATTTCTTAAAAATCACCTATTCAGAAATGGAAGATAAAAGCTGAATTTGACAACCGATTTTTTATTGAAATTTTTTGTCAGATTGTTTTTTATCATGATCTTAATAATAAGTATGTTAGAACCATGATTTTTTTCGTGTAAAAACTAAAAAAAGCTTATGTCCACAATAAGGAACACTATTTTCAATGTGTTCCTAATTATGGACATAGTCAAAGTTTTCCAAACTATATCAAAGTCATAGAATGTATGTGAAGTAAATTTGAATGATTGAATTGTGTTTTAACTTAATTATCAACGATCTGTTAAAATAAACTGTTTTGAGTTAACCTTCCAAAGCCGTTCGCAAAATTTCCGTACAAATCTATTTTAGATAAATTTTACCTGTAGTTTACGAACGTTCTCCTGGCCGCAAATATTGACCGATTTCGATGAATTTTAATTCATTGTATAGATAATTTATTCCAGCTTCTTAATATCGAAAAAATAAGTCTAAATATTTTACGAGACCACCAGGAGCTGATTCCGAATGAAAATAGTCCCGAAAAAGAGCAATTCTTAGAATGCTTATAACTTGTGACAGGTTCCAAATATTGGGCTGATTTTATAATATTTGAAATTGTCAAGAATAAATCTATCCACGGATGTATAAGTTTTTGATGGTCCAAAGGAAGTTTTGGCCTCTATCCCGGAACTTCCGGTAGAAAAAATTCTTACTTCAAAAAAGTCACCCAATTTTGGCTTTGCATTGCTGTATCTCGCTTACCAATGGACCGATTCTCTAAATTCAAATTTTAGTTTTTTTCGTTTACTTTATTATTATTTTCGTTGAACATAGTTGGTTTCTCTAAAATCTCAGTTGTTCAGTATGTGAAACATGAAACTCACATCTTTTTTGTCATTTTTCAAACTCCCCCTCATGTCGGTGGGTTTACGGGATTTTGATAGCGTGATTTCTCTAAAATTTGAACTTTGGTCACTTTTTATATACCTAGAGATTAATTAGAATCTCCTCTTTCGATAGACATACTTTTTGTGTGGTGTTTTGAAAATTTGTAGCAACGTTTTTCGAATTTACTGAAAGCTGTCAGATTTCAACCAGTTTGACACACATTTTCAGCAGGTTGGTGTACAAATCAGGCACCCCTCACGTAGCCGCGGGAGAAACAAATTCTTTAGCTCTCTTTTTGTCGCTCACCAAATCCACCACCCAACCCAGCAGCAGGAGGAACTGCCGTCTCGCCGCGTGGTTTGTTGTTTGTTGAGCATAGCTATGCTCCTGAGCTCCTGAAAGTTTTCTAACGAAACTTCTACTATGTGTCATGATGCAATGCAAAGATTCGCTGAAATAATTTGCTTATCAAAGTTTAAAAATATTTAGAATATTTGGTATATGTATTTTAAAAACCTTTCAACTGGGTTTCCCTTAGCTTCGTATATTCTTTGCTTATAATATCAGAGAAGTTTAATCAATGGTTTTTAATAAAATCAAATGTTGTGATGAACTTTAAGCAATATTTAAATATTTTTAACAAATATCAGTATGATGCTTTAAGGAATTTTCAAACTACTGTACTTTTCAAATTTCACAACTCAGTAGAATTTGATTCATTCATGCCATAACTTTCATCTATCTTAAACATAAAAACATCAACAAAAATGCAATGGAATTCACAAATAATAATTAAACAACTTTGTTATATAAATGAATTAATTCTTCTGTCGATCATTCAAAATTTTACTCTTAAAACAACTCTCATCAATCAAGTCGAAAAAAACGCGAGATTTCATCAAAATATATGCATGTATGTATGTATGTCTGTTAATCGGAACGAATGAGGTTCAAATTAAAAATTCATTGCATCACTTATAGGAACGTTTGATTTTCGTATCAGAATTCATTCATTTGACGGAAGTTGGAAGCCGAAAACATTATAACACTACATTCATTTTTGTAAAACATTATTAGCCAGAAATTTTGAAAGATTATTCCTTTAAGTTTTGAGTTCGGCTTATCAGCACTTATCAGTAAAGTTATAGTATAGTATGGTAACTTTGCAATGTTTTGATAGATTATTTCATCCAGTACATCCAGCTAAACAATGTTATACAACTAACACCTAAATAAAAATAAAAAGGAAAGACTCGTCATGGTCACTTTGAAGGAAATTACTCCTCAGTCTGTCCGAAAGGTGTAGTGCCAGCACCCATTTACTATTTCAAGGTTTATTCTTTAAATTTTAGTCTTTGACGCACTCGAAATTTATCGTTTACTTGTGTGATCCTATAACGTTAGACAATCAAATCGATCAAAATCATTTTTTAGCTTTTTAGCACTCGTCAAAAATTCAAATTCGTATCTAAAATTTTAATTTTTGTTTAAATGGAAATTCTGGTGGTAACAATATCTTTGTTCAATTCTTTTACATAAAAAAAACCACTTTTTTTAAGTTTCTATCCGTTGTCTCCCTGCATTTCGGATACTCGCTTGACAAAAATTTCTCCTGGATTGATCCGGAAGGCGGAGTCCGAGCCCTCTCCATCACTCTAGACTACACTTTGTATGTCTTTTCCTGGGAAATTCACAAATAGAAATATGTTTTTCGCAGAAATTTCCAAGAAAAAACGCTATAGAAAATTTCCTTCACAAAATAAAACCTCATGTATCGTTCTAATTTTTGGAGCATATAAACTTGAAATTTCACTCTGCCAGAAAATGCAAAAGACGGTGAGTTGCTAAATTTTCCAAAAAAATGATATGATGAAAATAAGAAAAGGGGATCAAGTATCCTCATTTTCCCTTATGTAAAAAGAATTACATGGCGCAATTGATTTGGTGACAGAAATTCGGCATTCTGTTCGTTGTTTTTTCCACTTACATCTTCCGGATATAGACACGAATGCCATAATGATGGTAAAGTGTCAAAAATAAAACCTAAAAAAAAATCTTCAGGATTGGCACCCGGGGATTTAGCAAAGCTCGCTGTTGCAAATTGCCCAAGTGGATGTAAATATCTCTACTGAACTAAAAACAAAACAATCACTATAAGAAATAAATAAAATTTACCTTTTCGCTCCCTGCTGACTTTCGAGATTTTCCTAAAATTAAAAAAAAATAACACCTCCTTCTACTGTTTTTTTCTCAATTTTTTGAATAGAATAATTGTTGTGCTAGTTCATCATCAAATATAAATGTGGCTGAACTAAATTCGAGCTCTACTCAAGCATCAGTGACATATGTAAGAGAACTAGTTATTAGAATGTTAAATTAGACTAGGAAATAATAGCCAAATATACCTGCTGTTAAATTATTTTAATGATAAGTAGTTGAAAAATCCTCTACAGCCGAATCAACTTCGCTAGTTTGTTCGTAGTTATCGATGTTGATTAAGCGAAATTATGGGTTCAACCAAATATCTGCAATGTGGAAGAGCCAACCCTACGAATTTGGATAAGAAACTGTAGAGTTTTTTAACCGTGTTAGCTGCCAAATTCCGATACATTAATGCCGTTTTCGTTTTTCTCCACTAGCGCGGGGCAAAACTTTTTCTGAATAAACAAACAGAATCGTTACCCGGGACGATGCAAATATATGGTTGCTATACTCACCCTTATGTTTACCCCCAACACTGACAACTTTTACGGGGTGCAACCGCCTGCTTGAGGTTCAAATCTCGGGCAAAACTAGTGGACTTCTGAATTAATAAACGAACATAATAACAGCAGTTAGGGCAAAACTCGTGGGTAACTAGGTTGCCACTGCCAATAAACGAAAACACTATAACTTAACATTAGGATCCCACATACGTAGTTAGCACAACAATAAGATGTAATCTTTCTCGAATGATGTTGTCAATAGTTCGAGACAGTCGAACCGAACGAGGAATTTCGCCGTGCCCTGATAACTTGTTATCTGATTAGTCATCACATTGATCGAATGATGATGGGTACCGATTCAAAACAGTCGAAAGACAAGGCAACAGATCCGATAAAAGGTTCTCAAAAATTATCACCCAAGCGATGGAGAATCGGTCGCTAAGCAGACTTTTGCTTATTGTGACGTTTTTTTTTCGCAGGATGCGACTGTATAGAAGTATTATATTTATATGTTGATTCAAGCTATTTATACGACCACACCGAGTTTCCTCCGAGTACATTCACCGCGGTCCGGCAGTCGTCAAAATGCGGCTCCCCGACCGATCGAGCTGCCACGATCAAAACAAACAAACCGGTGGGCCTGTCTCCCTTTCGACTATAGTCTCTGAGATTTGCTTCGGTTGCTAATCGGCAGCGTATAGCAAGCTACATTTTGCGGAAATAAATAAAAAAGTAAGTCGCTTAGAAACGTGTGAGACAGTCTGAGAGATAAACTAGTCGTTTGGCGGATGCAATATTTATTCTTCGAGTGGAAAAAAAACTGGTGATCAAAATCCCAAAAATTTAAATGTTTATATTTTACGACCCTCGTCATATGACGTCTGTATTTTTTGACGCATAAACCTCCCGGTGATTATCACTCATACCCACCCGGGTCTTATCACTCCGGAGCAGGGTTGCCAACATTTATTTTCAAAAATCAGGGAACTGGCGAAATAAAAATCAGGCAAAATCAGGCTACGTAAAAGTAACGGACATTTCGCTCAACGTGCTGACCTTTTTTTTTTTTTTTTTTGGTCGTCGCTCCACATTTTCACTCTTGTTAGCCTACTTAGTTGAATAATTCTACTGCATCAACGAAATCGATAGATTCCCTTTAATTCTCTTCTTGAATAAAAATTAAGGGGAATCTTTCGATTGCTTTGATTCAGCCACTTTTTCACTTTTTATTTCAGCTATGGTACCTACTCCAGTTCCTTACTACCCATTTTTCACGACATTCGCAAAAATCAGGCAATATCAGGCATATTTTAAAAAATCAGGGAAAATTAATGGCTTATCAGGTTGTCAGGCAGAGCCTCGAAAAATCAGGCAACGCCTGAAAAATCAGGCACATTGGCATCTCTGCTCCGGAGTTTGTTTTCGCCAATTCGGCTTTGAAGAACCACCTCGCCTTCGAGTCAAGAGAGTTCGAAAGACTTGACGTGTGTGTCGATTATCTGACAAATGAGCCTAACCTTTGACAGCCGAAATAGATCAAGTTCGCTATAAACCAGTTTTTGTTCTGATCAGAATACTTGCTCCAGTAACTTTCCACCAATGTTGTTATATGGTTAAATTGCCTCGTAAGTTTGTGATCAGGAGGTTATATTTGCTGTTGAGTTTAGTTGGGTCGTACAAATTGGTCCAATGGCTCTCGCTCTGCGAGGCAACAATAAAGATAAATGCAAATACCTATAAGGTACTTGAAATCGAGTCTGCATTTTACAAGCAGCACCAGCAACACGAATGTGAGACGATTGTGTAACATCATCGATCGGTGATTATTACTTGCACTCACAATTGCCGCGATAAGGCTACAATTCTGTATTTTGTTACCAAGTTGTTCGTTTCAGTTGTACCTTTACAATACTATACGGAGATCACATTACGTGTTCATTGATTATTAGGACCAATCATGGGGGTACTTGACGAGGTATCCGTCCTATGATGGTAGGTATATAGCGTTTTTTTTCTTCAACACTGAAGATGCCACGCCGTGATTGTTGAGCCCGAGCGCAGATTATCTTATCTGGGGGATGTGCTTTTTTCTGTCATTCCTTAGATGTTGACATAGACACAGATGGGTGACCATGAAATGCTTCCACAGATTACCTACCACCACAACAGAACTGTCTTGGACTGGCAGATATGCGGTCACGTGTTGCAGATTACATGATGCGAGGAAAATATTTGCTACTTTGTGAAGATGAAATTTTTTTTCTCATTCGACACCCGATATTTTTATAATTAAATACTATAATTTATTTTTATTTATATGCTAGCAGAACTGGTATGCTTTGCTACACCTTCAAAAAAAAAGAAATTGTTTTAAAATTTTCAAATTTAGTTTTTTTTTCTATGAGCGTCATATAGAATCAAGTATGAGCCGTTTAAATATACATGCTGCAAAAATAAAAAAATAAATAATTCAGTAGCAACCCCTTTAAAATAGAGCTGTAGCCATAGTATTTTCCAAATTAGTTTTTCAAGATCTGTGATTTTTACTTTGTTTTTTTAGCCGATCGTGGCCTACAGCCCTAGATCGTTTTAGTCTTCCAAAGATCATGAGATCGATTCTCGGTCACGGCGTACAAAGTACCGTAAACTGGGGTAACTTTGATCAACAGGTTACTTTGATCAACTTGAAATTTTTGCAGATAATCAACATTAACTAAGCAAAAAGTTAAAATATCTGAAAACTGTTTACTACGTTTAAAAGCCTATAAATTGAGTTACAAATAAGCTAAATTTAGTTTTTATTGGAAGGTTTTTTATGTTACTTAAAATGTTTTTTTTTAAATCTTAAAATATTTGGTTTTTAGAAGGCTCACAAACAAATATCTCTCCTGATCAAATTTAAGCATTTAGGAGCAAATGGGTTGTTTTATGAGAAAGTTTAACCTTTTTTTCTGTTTAAGTTTAGTTTAAGTGTTATTTTTATGGTCATTTGCTGATAATTTTTGAATATTGGAAAAAACGGCGATTTTTCATGAGAAATCGCGTATAGTAAAAATGGCTAAAATCTTATCAAATGGTTCAATTTGAAGAAAAAAAGAACATGAAAACAGTGCGAGGACCTAGGGAATTGCATGAAGGCAAAATTTCGTTTGTTTTTGCGGCCAACAAAAATTGAGAAATGTCAATAATTTTTACCCCTAGATGTATGCAGCATCATGGTCAAACTTTTGATTAATTTTTTTTTTGAAAAAAAAACGTTGAAAAACTCAGTATAGTCCTAACAAAAATTACTGTTATTATCGTTATGCTTTGTGTGCCACGTGGCATCAGAAAAATAATTTTGAAGATGTTGAGGTACGTAAAAACAATATTGATCAAAGAAAGAAACCCGAAATCAGGTTTTGTAGCAAACAATTAAATATTATCACCAATGTCGTTTGAATATTCTGCAATCAATGATCCTGTTTTTAACTCCTCACCTCAGTAAGTGTTTTAAAACTTTTAGGTTATACGATAAAGCAACCTCTACCAAAATATTTAAAAATGAATGAAAAAAGTGGTCAAAGTTCCCCCAGTTTACGGTACTCTTACTGTGGGCTCGGTGGTTTTAGCATTAGTAAAATGCTATCCATTATATCCTTGTAAGATGTACGCTTTAATCTTAAGTAGAACTTAGATATCTCTTCAAAGAAACATGAAGTTTCACTGAGAATATTTGTGTGTTCGTTTAAAAAAAAACCTCTATAAGTTCTTTAATTATGACTAATTGTATGTTAAACTGGTATGGATTAACCATACTCCCTCCTCAGAATGCGGGAAGGGCTTACGAACTACCATTGAAGTATTTGTAGTGTCTATATCTAAATTATTTAAGGTCACAAGCAACATTTGGCTCCATTTGTTTGATAAGATTCCGAGTTTGCCAAAAAAAACGTATAAAACCTTCAGACTCCGCCCTGAAAAAAGGTGGGTCTTAAAACTCAAACAACCACTTTTATAAAATATGCTCCCTTTGGCTACAGACTTTTGGATTTCAATTTTAATTTATGCCAAAAAGAACTTGTATTGGAGCTCCCTTTTCCTTTTTCCATCACCCACTGCTGGAAAGAAGTAGGGATCTCTAATCATTACCATTGCATCCATTTTGTTCCTTCCCAATAAAAAAACTCTTACATATGGAATTTGATTTCATTGGTTGATAAGTTCTTAAGCTATACAATGAAATTTTAAAGCCAAAAACTACGGAAGTGTCTGTAAAAATATGTTAGATAAGTTTTTGGGTTATGCTCTTTTTTCTTCCTATATCCTTAATGGACGAAGGGAGGTTTTGCAAATAATCATTTAACCATTTCTCGTACCCAAATGCAATTCTATTCCAAATAAGGTTTCATTGCTCGATTATTTCTCAAATTATGTAAAAAGCCCCTATTATAGAAATATTGCTCGTTTTCAAATACTGTTCCTTGTAAAATTTGGTTCCATTTGCTTTATTAGGTTTCGGGTTATGCTAAAAAATTTAAGGGTGCCCTGTCCACCTTCCTGTCTTTTCATTGCAAGAAGCATCAAAGCACTCATAGAAACATTCCTCGTACTGAAATTCCCTCCCATGCCAAATAAGTTTCCATTTGCTCGACTAGTTTTCGACTAGGGGAGAAAGACTGAAATTTGCTGTATCGTTTTTGTATCGTTTTTAACTGTTCGGCAAAAAGTCAGCAATTTTCGAAAAGATTTTTAATCGCTCAAATTTCAACTTTAGATGATGAGTTTCGTCTAGTCCAGGGATGGGAAACAGAAGGAAAAAACAAAAAACAGCGCTCAGATGATTGATCTGATTAAATCACCGATCAGTGAGCAGGTACCACATTTTGTGTCATTAAAATGAGCATTCTTAAAACTTTTTTTAAGTCTTTGAGAGAATTTTGCATTGAATAAGTTTACAAGCTTCACCAAACTGAGCATGCCTCATCTATAAAACCATAGCATTGTTGATTTTGTTTGGTTCCACCACGAATTTTTATCATTAACGATTACAAATCTTTTCAAAAAGTGCTCATTTTTCTGTCGACAAGTAAAAAAAAATTCTGCAGCAAATTTCAGCTCTATCAGCTCCAAAAAGTTCTACGAAGTTTGAGCGAATTAATACGCCTGAACTTGTCAGAACAAAACAAAATTTTATTAAATTATAGTTTTGTGCAAAACAAGCGCTTTGCAGCACCAAAAAAGTTTAATTTTAAAACACATTTGTTTTCCTCTCCATACTCCATAAAATTTTTGCAATTATTTCATAACATTTCTTACTTATACTTAAAAAGTTAAAGCATGAAAACTATCCATCGATATGGAATCGGCCTTTTTCGACTCATTTCTAGCCGACTCATTTCACGACGAACATCCATCTGTTAGCAAAACAAAAATTGACCGGCAGGTATCGGCAGCACGGCGATGACTGATTAGCTCGATTCGTTTTCGAGTTATGCTAAAAAAGGTTGTGTCGAAGCCTTGCTCCTCCCTTGCTATCTCTCCGCCTGAATGAAGGCAGTGTTCTCAAAGAATCATAGAAACTTTTTAATTTAATTTAATCATAAAGACATTCTAGTTATGCTAAAAATTATAAAGGGAGCCTCCTTTCCCCTGTCCTTTATTCCTACTGCAAGGATGGAGGTGTAGCAAATATTCAAAGAAATAATTCTCGTACCCAAATACCCTCCAATTTAATGCTAAATTTAGATCCATTTCCTCGATTTATTTTTGAGTTTATCAATAAAAATTGTATGGAAGCCTAACTTCCTAACTCCTTACTTCCTAATTCCCAAAGGAGGGTCTCAAATAAATAAAAAAAACATTTCTCGTATTCAAATACCCCTCCATGTCAAATTTGGTTCCATTTGCCTGATCAGTTCTATAGTTATGTACGAAAATTAATGGAGCCACCCTCCTCCTCTTCCTTTCTCCTAAATGGACGAAGATATTCTGATATCTGATCTGATATTCTGATAGATATTCAGATATTCCAAAAAAAAACTTTCTCGTACCCAAATATCCCCTTATAACCCTACTAGACAGAAATACATATTACAAAAACAATCCGAGAACTGTCAATATTTATCGCATTTCACAGCACCACCATTCTCATCAATATAATGTTGAAAAATTTCTTCTGAATTTGCGATTTTTAAAGATCTTAACTAGACATCATTCAAATGATTAGCGTGTGGTTTGGAATGAGTTTTGTTGCATTTCAAAGCCTATTCATAAACGTTCAATTAAAATTTAAGTTGCCAGAATGTTTCCAGCATGTATCTGGGCTGGACAAATCCGCACGCTCCTTTTTTTAAACTCAAAACTAAGTAGTTTTGGTTCAAAACAGCACTTCAGTGGCATGGCAGCCCTCAACTTTGAGTTCGACTGAGCAATCGCAAAACTAAGTTCTGATAAGCATACTCAATACTAGGTTCGGCAGCCGAACTCAAATTTATCCTTTTTATTCGAGGGTTGCTTATTTCAGGGATTAAAGGATTTTTCATACCCGGATGTTGCTGTTCCGGTACATTGCATTGCAATTCAGAGCGGTGGAAAGTTTTGACACTCCCGGTCAAAGAACACTTCCGGATCGATCGAGAATGAAATCATAGAAAACAAATCACATAAAAAAAAACTAAAAAACAGAGAACACCTGAACCCTTAAACGGTCAAAAAGTTGTGAAGAACCTTTTAAAGTAAAAAAAAATCAATCATTGATTCTCCATGTATCAAATTCTAATGATTTCGCTTTTGTGAGTTTTTGACTAAATACAATTTTACAGGACAGGAACCTTCAAAATTTCAAAGTTTCATGTTTGACTATTACCTGAATATTACATAATTACCCACCGATTAGACTCAAAACTAACATCAAGTCGAGTGGCTCTTGTTCAAATCTAACATTGCTCGACTCAGATAACAACAAGGTAAATGAAACACGCTGAAATAACAACCCGAACCTCCTCATGACTGTCCTGTTGGGCGCGTTTTTCTTATCTATACACGATGCTGCCTTCAAATTTTACGAACATTCACATTCAAATATTCAAATGGGATCTTTATGGGTTTCGTGGCTTATCGATGGTGCGATTTTTAATTGAAAAACACATGTTATTAATTAACTTATCACGTGATTACAATATTAGGATAGTTGTTGGATTATTTATCTGATTTTGAAAAACATCCCAAAGTGTCTGAGCTTTTAAGTTGACGAACGGCTGTCCAATTGAGCCGTATCTAGCGAGCCCCATCAGCGTGTTAATTATTTACGATGATTGTTAATGCCAATGGTAAACACTGCCCGTTTTGCAAAGCATGTGTATAGAGGACCAACCCCACATGACTTCCAGTAGCCGCACTGGCGATTACATTGTAAGTAAACAAACAGTTAGTGATACGTTTTCGAAGCCGGCACTATATGGCGGAAAAATATCTTATCAATTCAATAAACTTTTCACTTTCAATTTACTAGTCTGATGATCAGAGTTGGGACGGCAGCAACTAGGTAGTAAAAAAAACTACCGAATAGGTTGCTGATTGAGAAATATTTTAACAGTATAGGGAAAATTGCTAAACCAATTTCTTTCCCATGTAGACATTTGCTTCCATAGAAAGGTTAAACACATTCTGTTTTAAGGAAGAGTAATAGGAACTGCATTTCTCATTTACATCTTAGAACATTAATGAAAAAAAAATTAAGCGATAGATATGGGTTTTTGCCGGGAACGTCTTATAATTGTGTCTCCGTTGTAAATATTTAAAAAATACAAATCTGTAGGACCTTGAATCTCAGCTGTTTATCAAGCGGCACACTGCGGGTTTTACTTTCCACTTTCTTGCTCGTGCAAATCTGCTGTCAGCTCAGAGATCAAAAACCGGTTTCATTCTTTTTCGCAGTCCCTGACAAAGGGATTAGCTTTTATCATTTTTCCTAAGACGTTTTGTTCTTCGACAGTATCCGTCAATATTCTCAAACAACCTGAGAATCAGAACTGTTCATTTTTATGTAACAATTTTCGATCATTTAGAGATCACAATCGAAATTTTGTTCTAGATACCAACTAACCAAATTCTAGAAATCTTAGGAACAAAGCTATTAACTTTAGGCCATTCTCATGTATGTATAACCCATAACCATATGACTGGAAAACAACAGTATAGAGAAGGCGGCAGTTCTGAAACCCACTATAAATGCATATTTATTCAAACCATCAAAATAATGATCGGTCGGGATCTAAACCGGTTTGAACGATATCTGGCTTGAGCAAAGGAAGATTTGAGAAAAAATAATATCGAAGATGATGAAGTTACCGACTGATACAACCCAGTGAAATCCAAACTAAGTTTGGAGAACCAGCTATATTTTTTCAAATGTTGACAATGTTCAATTCTATAACGATAGAAAAAAATTTCATTTCAAAACCTCAATAATTAGTAAAACTTTTAAAATACAATTTTCAGTTTACTGTTTTTTTTTTAAATTGGGGTCATCAACAAAATCCCTTTTCAGATTTCGCCCTATAAATTTATTTTATAGATATTGATTCTTCCCTTATCTCTTCTCTATATTTATTTTTTTCGTAATCCAAAATATGATTCGTGAATATTTTTGGCTCAAAACACCAAAATTAACGAGAATGTTTGGAAAGTTATTTTTATTTGAATATAATGTAATGAAATTATCGATCAAAGGATGTTCAAATGTTTACATTTTTTCGATGCCGTGAAAAACTTTACCCAGTATAACAGATTGACTTCATGATATCACCTACAAACTTTACATTGCTTCGATTGTCCTACAGCAACAATGTTGGTGTAAACATATTTTTCGGACAATCACCGTATTTTTTTTTAATAAAAATGTTTTTACAATTAAGTTACCAGTCTGGTCTAAAATGCATCAAAATGCAAACCGAAGATTCTCCTTTTAAATCTCGTTCTAATATGCTGGAATATGATTGTTTTGCATCATGCGTTTGTTAATTTTAAAATTTCATCCATCCAAACATTATTTTTTATGATTTCAACTGGTAGATTTTTTTTGTAATACTTTTTACCCCTAAACGTATGCAGCACCCTTATGCTTTTTCTTTAAAAACATTTTTGACAGAACAAATGTAAAATTTCATTCGAACCAAACCAAATATTAATGCAATTGGTGCTTTATGCGTTATGACGTCACAAATATATCAAAAACAATAAATTTTGAAACGTTTTCATTTGATTTTCCATTAAAAAAA
Source organism: Uranotaenia lowii (assembly GCF_029784155.1). NCBI lineage: Eukaryota > Metazoa > Arthropoda > Insecta > Diptera > Culicidae > Uranotaenia > Uranotaenia lowii. Next base: position 152,107,200 of record NC_073691.1, on the reverse strand, counting down.
CAAAGTTTGTTGCAAATTACCTACCCATTTTTCTTAGTAGGGTAAATGATCTTGAGCGGAACTAAATGGCTCAATTCGACTCAACTCGGAACAGTTGATCAAGCGGTATGAATAGGGGTTATATCCGAACGATTTTTTTTTAGTTCAGCGGATAGAACTTGGTTTCTGCTTTCCAATGATGATTTGTAGAATATTTTAGAGTAAATCCTAATAACTCTACACAGCCGCCGCCTCCAAACGAATGGCCGTACGTAGTACCTTTTTTCAGCACCGCCTCCCACACAAGTACACCTGGAGATCACCGTACCAAACGCAATCACAGATCGACCACGTTTTGATCGACAGCCGGCACTTTTCGGACATCATCGACGTCAGATCCTGTCGGGGCGCCAACATCGAGTCGGACCATTATCTGGTGATGGTGAAGATGCGCCCAAAACTCTCCGTAGTGAACAACACGCGAAACCGGCGCCCGCCTCGGTTAAATATCGCGCGACTGAAGCAACCTGAGGTCGCGGCAGACTACGCGCAAACGGTCGAAGCAGCGCTGCCGGCAGAGGGCGAGCTTGACGAAGCCCCTCTCGAGGACTGTTGGGATACCATCAAGACAGCCATCAACAGTGCTGCGGAGAACGTCATCGGTTATGTGGAGCGATCTCGACGGAACGACTGGTTCGACGAGGAGTGTAGGAGGGTGATGGACGAAGAGAATGCCGCGCGGGCGGCAGTAGTGCAGAGAGGCACCCGTCGAAATGTGGAAAATCACCGACAGCGGAAGAGGCAGCGAGTCCGACTTTTCCAGGAGAAAAAGCGCCGCCTGGAGGAGGAGGAGCTCGAGGAGCTGGAGCAGCTGCATCGTTCCCAAGAAACACGAAAGTTCTATCAGAAACTCAACGCATCCCGCAAAGGCTTCGTGCCGCAAGCCGAAATGTGCCGGGATAAGGACGGGGGTATCCTGACGGACAATCGTGAGGTGATCAAAAGGTGGAAGCAGCACTTCGATGAACACCTGAACGGCGCACATGCAGGAGATCAAGACGGTGGGGGAAGGTACATCGCCGGCATAGCCAACGACGAAGAGGAGCCACTCCCAACGATGAGTGAAGTTAAGGAAGCCATTCGTCAGCTGAATAGAAACAAGTCGGCTGGGAAGGATGGCATCGCAGCTGAACTCATCAAAATGGGCCCGGACAGGTTGGCCGATTGCCTACACCGGTTGATAATCCGGATCTGGGACATTGAACAGCTACCGGAGGAGTGGAAGGAGGGGGTTATATGCCCCATCTACAAGAAGGGCGACAAATTGGACTGTGAGAACTACCGAGCGATCACTGTCCTCAATGCCGCCTACAAAGTGTTGTCCCGAATCCTACTCCGCCGCCTAACGCCACAAGCAAACAGATTCGTGGGAAGTCATCAGGCCGGCTTTATGGAGGGACGGTCTACGACAGACCAGATATTCACATTACGGCAAATCCTCCAAAAATGCCGCGAACACCAAGTCCCTACGCACCATCTATTCATCGACTTCAAAGCCGCATACGACACGATCGACCGTAACGAGCTATGGAAAATTATGGACGAGAACGGCTTTTCCGGGAAGCTGATCAGACTGATCAAGGCGACGATGGATGGAACGCAGTGCTGTGTGCGGATTTCGGGTGAATTGTCGAGTTCATTCGAATCGCGCAGGGGGCTTCGACAAGGTGATGGTCTATCCTGCATGATGTTCAACGTGGCGCTAGAAGGTGTTATTCGACGAGCGGTGGGCGAAATGCGGGGCACGATTTTCAACAGATCCAGTCAACTTATCTGCTTTGCCGATGACATTGATATAGTCGGCAGATCATCTGCGGCGGTGGAGGAGATCTACCGCAAACTGAAACGCGAAGCAGGAAGGATTGGGTTAATGATTAATACGTCCAAGACGAAGTACATGCTGGCCTGCGGATCCGAGACCGACCGAACCCGCTTGTCCAGTAATAACAAGGTCACGATCGACGGCAACGAGCTGGAGATAGTCGAAGACTTTGTCTATCTCGGCTCACTGGTGACCGCAGACAATGACACCAGCCGTGAGATCCGGAGGCGAATTATCAGCGGAAGTCGTGCCTACTATGGACTCCACAAGCAACTGCGGTCGAGAAGACTGAGCCCTCGCACGAAGTGTAACCTGTATATGACGCTTATTAGACCGGTTGTTCTCTACGGGCACGAGACATGGATATTGCTCGAGGAGGACCTGCGTACACTCGGAGTATTCGAGCGACGAGTGTTAAGAACCATCTTTGGCGGCGTACAGGAGAATGGAGTGTGGAGGCGAAGGATGAACCACGAGCTCGCGCGACTCTACGGCGAACCCAGTATCCAGAAGGTGGTTAAGGCTGGCCGGATACGCTGGGCGGGACATGTTGCGAGAATGCCGGACGACTGTCCTGCAAAACAGGTGTTCGCTACGAATCCGGTAGGAACAAGGCGAGCGGGGGCGCAACGAGCGAGGTGGTTAGACCAAGTGGAGCGTGATCTGGCGAACGTGGGGTGCCCGAGAAATTGGAGAACGGTGGCTATGAACCGAGTGAATTTTAGGAATTATGTTCGTCAAGTTATGTCGTAAGACGGAATACTATGTAAATAAATAAAATAACTCTACACAGCAAGAAAAATTCGTGTAAATTTAGATCGAAAACGATGCACGAAAACGGAACATCGATTTTGATGTAAAATTCTATCACGGTGTATTTTTTTCGAGGATGTAATTTTTGAGGCGTGTAAATTTAGATCGAAATCAATGCACGAGATTGGATCACAAAAGCCGTCGTGTAAAATACACAGGGATGTTAATTTTAAAATTTATTATCGTAAATATTGATATTTTTTCTAAATATTAAGGTTTTTGCTTTTGTCTTGAATAAATACGCCGCATGTATCATTTTTAATTCACATTTATTTACAAAACTGAACATAAAAACCATTCGGAAAGCGTCAGGCTGATATTGTTGTTGCATCCGATGATTCCCAGCACGGGGATGTTTTTCGAATCAGCATGATCAGCATCCTCGAATGGTTCCGGAAATCATAATTTTTCGGTCAGCATCCTGCACACTCGAATTGTTCTGACAAAAGTTTCTCCGGATAATCACTGGCCGGATATCAGCCGCTGCGAAAAATCTGACCTTGCTGTAATGGAGAGAAAACTTATCAGTTTCAACCATATTCTTTATTTCACGTCTCATAAACTTACTACTTTAAAGACTCTTAAAGTGCTCCTGTAGCTACGCCTTTGAATGACTCGTTTCCGAATAATTTTCCGACTTGTTTACTTTGTGTCCGACGCGCAAACTAACTTGAAATATAAAAAGGCACAATTTAAATATTTGCATTCAATTTTAAATCAAACAGATATAATTTTACACTGTTTGTGATATAAATTTCGTTGACCGGTTGATTTTTGCATGATGCAGTGTAAAATTAAATCAAAACAGTTTATTTCTATTCAATTTTGGAAAATAGACGAATATTACATCGAAAGAAGTTTAAAATTACATCTTTTTGTAATTACACTCAAGAAAAAATAGATCACTCGTGTTTTAGATTCCGTGTATTTTTAGAAATTTTTTGCTGTGTAGAGCTGATTTACTGAAGAAAGAAAACTGATCTTGAGCGGAACTGTAATATGATCTTGAACGGAACCATTTTGTACTGTAAACATCTTTAATAGCTCCCATTCCTAATCTTTGTGTAACTGTGAATACTCTAATTAAATTTCATCTTTAAAGATTTTTAAGTTAAACATTATTGTTTGTTTATTTGTTTGTTTATTATCTTGAATTAATCATCTGACAAAGGTGGGTGTCTGAATGAATAAAACTTAAATCTAGGTTTACATAAATCGTTTGCTAGTTTCTTAACCGTTCACTCATGCTTTGCTTAATCCGTTGTTTGAAAGTCGCAATGGAAACATTAAAATCGAATAGGGTATAATAACGGAGGAAGCATATTTTTGCGGAACGAAGGGGGTCGTTACTGCCATAGCGCGTACTTCGTGGTTCCGATGAGAGCCAGTCTCGATTACGAAGGGTTCGTTCTGGAGCATAAATGTTACAACGGGAAAGTAGCCAACAGCAGTCAATTTCATTTCTCAGGATCTTTGCCACGAACAGTGATCGACCAATGGAATGACAATCCGCCAGCGTATGGAGTCCAAGCAGAGCACATCGTTGTGGATAAGGAGGTAGATTTAACGGGTTTTCCCAAGGTAGTTCACGGAGAGCATACCGCACAAATCGCCGTTGAATTGCTTCGAAACGCGCAACCCACAAAGCCTCAAACGGCCACCATACCAGATTTGCAGATTCCAATATTGATCGAACCTGGCAGCAATACAAAGCTCGCAGGCAGACAAGATCGGTGATTATCAGCACACCAGTTCCCAACCACGTCCAGGAAGCCTTGTAACTCGTAACAATTAGCTAAACTATTTATGACCAAAAATATTTTTAGGTCGTTCGCGTACAGGAGAACTCCACAGCCAATTAGAAGCACATTAATGTCATTATAGAACATTGTAAACAAAAGAGGGCCCAAATTGCTGCCTTGTGGAACCCCAGACTTCGGAATAAAATCAGGAGATTCTGTAGAACCAATTCTAACAGCTAAACGGCGATTCGTAAGATAACTTTTTATCCAAGCACAAAGCCGTTCAGAACATCCCAAACGCTGCAATTTTTTTCAGGAGAATATCGTGATTCACTGAATAGAATGCAGCCGAAATATCAGTATAAATTGCATCAATTTGTTTTCCGTCATCCATTTCTGATATGAAATATGATGTAAAAACTGTCAAATTTGTGGTTACCGAAAGTTTAGGGAAAAATCCGTGCTGATTTTCAGAGATCCAGTTCCGACAAGCTGAGAAAATAACATCGTTTACGATCCTCTCTAATACCACTGACCTTCGAGCAGGCAGCTAGTGATGTGACCCCAAGGTAGTTAAGAATATGAATGAAGCTTCTCTGGTTTTGAACTGTAAATCGGGTTCGATGCGGTAATATATATGGATGATTCATTATCAGCATGACGTTTTAAACAAGGGCTAACTTTAGGAAGTAAGAAACGGTTAAAATTAGAAACAGGGGCCAAGTTTGAGAGCATTTCAGTTAGAATTTTGGTAGGCATTTATCTAAAATATGTAAGTGATAAACCTACCACTTTCACCTGCGTTATAGGGACTCCCTTTATTTGGCCTCAGGGCGGCACGCTGACCAAAATAAGAATTGCAGGGAATGCTAACACGGATCAGTAAAAACCCCAAAATATGCACTTCTCGAAATTGCGTGTATTCAGCAATCCGCACTTGATTTCCCACATTCTTAAAATTAACGGTACCTGGCTGGTGGGCCAAGCCCTAGTCGACGCTGTGGACGTTTCCGTTTATGGAGAGGAGGTCACAGAGGAGAACTGGTAACGTTTTACGATCCCGGCAAACTGGCGCTTCCGGCAATAGTGAAGGGGTCACGGATACTCCTGGTAGCTTTCACGGTTAGGCGATCTTGCCCTTCCAGGAAAAGAGGGGGTCCTACGACCGTAGCTTCTCCGGAACCGAACCTCGAATCCAAGGTAGTGTTTTGGCCTTGACGGAAGAGGTAGGTTGGACAAATCCAAGCGTAGTTCAAGCCCAAAACTAAGGAATTCTGTTCATGAGAATCATACGTTAAGATTCCGGAACTATGGCGAAAACAAAAAGACGGTTCGCGGGCTTAGCTGGTGACTGGCTATTTGCACTCAAGCTGTACTGTGCTTGACGAAATTCAGCACTTGTTAGTTTGGTTGATGTAACCGAAGTAAGCCAGCACCAGGGAACCGCAAGCCGCATTTGACCGGACCGGTCTTGACCCGAGAAATTAATTCGGTGCTCTCGCGGCTCATCCATACGAGCGCTGTTCGTTCGTTTATTCTTCGGAGCGTTGGTATTGATCGGGATGGCTACCAAGCAGCGCCGGCTACCAAGGTTGGTCCATGTTTGTGGCGTGTGGCGCAGTCGTTGCTAAGAAAGGCTGTTCTTTTGGGGAAAAACTTCACACATAGTTCACACTCACTGCGATATTAAAATAACTACTCTACCCGCGACAAATCTCTAAAACCTCGATGACGCTTAGAGCAAGTTCACTGGAGTTGGTTGAAAGTGGTAGAAATTTTGACACTTTTAGCACATTTTGAAAACTTTACCATGCAAAAACACTTCAATATATGTGGCCTTCATGACTTTTTACAACACGTGTTGTATTCTCGCATGCTGTGATGCAAGAATAGCAACATTTCTATCACATACGACGGCTGGAATAGAAACAGTGCTGAAAAAAATACAACGCCCAAAGATCTTGAAAACATTTTTGCTTGGTGAAATTTTCAAAATGTGCTACAAGTGTCAAAATTTCTACTACTTTCCCCCAACACGAGAGAACTTGCTCTTACAAGTACACATCTCAACTGCATTCTAGTAAGCAGTCATATTTGTCGTAGGGTAAATTTATAGGAAGTCCAAAAACTGGTAAACCTTACTCTGGATGCCAACTTCGGGTACATTTACCTTTTAATTAATAGGGCTCTTGCTACACACACAGGTCAGTTGGCACACATCAAAGGTTTTTATATGCGGAAAAGCTAATTTCAGTTAAAATGTTGTTTTACACTTTAATGAATACGGCTTTTCTCTAAAAAAAACTGCCAACAAGTATATTTCAAATCATTGGTTAACAAGTGGAATCAATTTTATGAATATTGTATTGTATCGAAGTGCGGAAACAAGCAAAACAAAATGAAGAAAACGACAGTTCCCCCAAATCTTTTATCGAAGTTTTCGGGTCTATCTTTTAGAATTTTTAAACCGGAGGATGAAGCTTATGGTTTTTGTTGCAGAATTCATAAAGAAATTTAGCAATATTTTTTCTACTTTTACAGGAAACGGTCGTATCCTGTAAAGAAACTTTATTTTTTCAAAGAACCTTACTCGATATCAAAAAACAAATTGGCAAACAAATAAACGAATGTACTGGCTTCTCAAGATTGTTCTGTGGATTGAAAAACTTTCGATAGTTTTCATAAATTAATTCAAAAATTAAATTTCTTCCTTCGAATCGTATTCATTTTGCACGAAGCTGTCACTTGTATTTGCCCAACGGCTTACTTATACTAATGCACTGTGCAAACGCCCTATTTGGGATTTTAGATAAATAAAAACAACAACTGAGCACTTTGTAAACAAACAAAACGCCACCTTCCAGTGACCAATAACAACCCAAATCCCAGAAACTTTTTTTGTTGTAAATTCTTTATTTGAAAAATCCCAGAGACTTATCTATGGGATTATATTCCCACGGGGATTCTTGAAAACCTACTATTTTTTTTATTGATACGCCTACGCTTTTTCTAATGAGAAGTAAGAGTGTGCAAATTTTCACACCAATTAAGACCATTAACATAACCGCGGCAGGCAACACGATCAAGGGTAACATCTGGAAACGAAGTCGTTGGCTGTGATGCATATTGTATCGCGTGGCTACGTGGGTACAGGTATATAGGTAGAAGAACGAATCTTCCTTTTGAGAACTAGAAGTATCCACAAGAAATCTGAACAGTTCGATCTACCTTTTAACCCTTCATTTCATGATTTTTTATTTTTTCTCGAAAAAATTCTCAAAAGTGCGCAATGATGAATGCATGAAGGGAAAAATAATGAAAAAATATTATTTTCACATATTTCGGTTATTTAGCAAAAAATTTAATTGTTGCCAATTTGCAACAACATGAAACGGTTAAACCTTTTTTTCTTCACACTCCACCACTGGAAATAAATGCTTATTCCTAATTTCTTTTGCACTAATCATAGTTTTCGCACAGGAACTTCGCAAATCTAGATTTCTGGACACCGAGAAAGTTGAGAATTCAGTTGAAAGTAGTAATGCATATTGGTTATCCACCATGGGTGCACGGATTCACCGCAGTTTCTGTCTAAGTATATGCTCACATGCATTCTTGGACCGACTCATGGAGTGAAGTATTGTGTTGATGTAGGTATATTTTGGAAGAACGAGTCAATCAGGTTACTTAGAGGCATTCCGGCATCCGTGTATAATATAACCTTGAACAAATCAACACAAATCAATTCCGAAAACGTATTTAAATTGGTTCTGATAAAGATTCTAAATCTACTACTACTATATGCCAGTTTTAATAAACAAACTTGAGTATTGAAGAGCAAAGTCTCAATTTTGTTTTGAAGGAATGATCCAATTACAAATTAAATTAAACTATTAAATATCATTTGTTGGCAAAATTAAAAGAACAATAAAGATTTCTTCGGAATGAGCATTAGAACTTGGAACATGATTCTAAAATTAGAGTTCAAACTTGAAATCAGTTTAAGAATAAAAAAGAAATAAAAATTAAACTAAATTCAATAACAAAAAGTTTCAAATTAAAATCCACTTCCAGAGCTTCCAGGAAATGGTTGAATAGTATAAATAAAGAGCATTTTTCGTCGATTGATTATAAGAATACTTTAGTAAAAAACAACGAGCATTACCATTTTCAATCAAATCATTCATTCATATCTAAGAAAAAAAAAGCAAAACAATACTTCAAACCTCGGTTATCGAATGTTGGCAGAAAGTACTGAATTTTCAAGTGAAAAAATAAAAAAATGTATTCGTTGTTTGTTATTAGATTTTTAGACTCTCTGGATAAAGCCCCGTACTTGAATTTGAATCACGTTCAATAAAATAGAACTTTTGAAAATTGGTGTATGCTTATTTTGCAAGTTATGAAGGCAATTTTTTTTATTCAAAATATGTAGGTATTTGTTATACCAACGGGTCGTGGAAAAAATCAAAATAATGTGTTTTACATAAATAAGATAATTACGTAATTTAGTTAATTATTCGGACCCGTCCTAGTTTAAAATTAGATAAACTTTGAACTTTTAATAATATTTTTCTAGTTTTGATAACGGCTTAGAGCAAAACTTTTATTTTTTTCATCTCGGGGGCCCTCTTTATTCAGGGGAGGGGGGCGCAATTTTCATTCCCCCACCCCTCTTAATACGGCCTTAACATGATAATAAATCATTAATAACGAAACACTTTCATCGGGAAACAAATACACTGTTTAACGATGCAAGTTTCGAAAACACACTATGGAACCCATATAACTAGCTAAGGTACTACATGGTGTTGCATGGTGTTGCAAATTTGCAACAGTTATTGAAAACCCATTATATCAAAGAAAAAACAAAAAAAAATTCTCAAATTTTGTTTATTATATAAATTACTTTTGTGGGAATACGAAAATATTTTTTTTGAGTCGAAAAAAAATTCTCAATATGAATTACACTAGGCCAAAAATTTGAAAAATAAGGTTTTTTCCACATTCCATATTTTTCAGATTCAAGTTGGTTTTTTTTGTACCTTTAAACACTGAAAGTAATTTTTTTTAATTGAACGTGATCTTGAAGTTGGAAATATTATTCCCGTCGAAAAAAAAATTAACTTTTTAGCTAAATGTGAAGTTTAGAACAGTTTTAATTAATTGTTGCAAATTTGTAACTTTATGAAACGAAGGGTTAACTTCAATATAACGAACTGGGAAAAAAGTTCAAATCTACAACTTCAACGTTCGTATTGATATGAACTGCAGAAAAAAGTTGTTCAACAAACCTTAGCAAAAACCGAAAGCGAGGGTGTGTCCGATGACGGCACCGGATGTTGAGACTTTCTCTTATTCGAAATAAAATCTGCTGCCAAGCACATATATCTAAATGATTTCGCTCTGCGGAAAGCATCGCAACCATAGTCTGTAGACAAAATTCAACCCATCAGCACCCGTTACTAGCAGTTGTCGTGGATCCACTCACTATATAGTCTAGTCTGGGCTGAAGGGCGATGGTATTTTTTGAACTAAAAATAGGAGGATTACGGTGGTGATTCAAAGTACCAGCACCATCGTATGACTTTCGATTTCCGGCAACTTTCTGTCTCGGTTATAAATGTAGAGTACAATATCTAAACTAGGAAATCTATCTACACATTGATTCACGTGCAACTACTACGTATTATCTTTGAATGAGCGAAAATTCATTAAAAAAACTAAGAGGAATTGTCATCAGGGCAAGTCCTCTTCAATCTCGAACCCTTTAAAATGGTTTAAAAAACTTCTTCAATAAACATTTTAATTCTACTAGAAACGAAATTGACAAAAATTGCTGTGAAACATTACCCGCTGGCCTTAAGACGTCTGTTATGTTATGTGAATCACGTTTCGTCTAATCAGGTTGTAGGCTGTACGTAAGAATGTCAACCCCCGAGTAAGCTAGTGTTGTTGGGGGGTGTGTCTTTGGCACTTTGGCAAGACTGTCCTGCTGCCAAATCAATTTCCCAATAATAATAGATCGGGGTGTTTCTCGTTGAACGGTTGCCATAATGTCTCGTTGCTCTTAAATCATAAGCTATATGTATATGAAACCAAACGAGCTTATCTAAATCGAATGCCTATACAGCGAAATAACTATGTAGGTCAATTTAAGCTAATTGATTTTTTTTTTTCGTTTTCCCCACGTCAGGTATCCGTTTCTCGTTGGACGTGTCACGCGATGAGGTGAAAGCCCTGTCCGCGCTGATGACCTTCAAGTGCGCCTGTGTGGATGTTCCGTTCGGTGGTGCCAAGGCCGGTATCAAGATTGACCCCAAGCAGTATTCGGAGCATGAACTGGAGAAGATCACCCGCCGCTTCGCGCTGGAACTGTCCAAGAAGGGCTTCATCGGCCCGGGCATTGACGTCCCGGCTCCAGATATGGGAACCGGCGAGCGTGAAATGTCCTGGATTGCGGATACCTATGCCAAGACTATCGGCCATCTGGACATCAATGCCCACGCTTGCGTCACCGGCAAACCGATCAACCAGGGCGGTATCCATGGGCGTGTGTCGGCCACCGGACGCGGTGTGTTCCACGGGCTGGACAACTTCATCCGTGAGGCTAACTTCATGTCGATGATCGGAACGACCCCGGGCTGGGGCGGCAAGACCTTTATCGTGCAAGGTTTCGGTAATGTCGGTCTGCACTCGTGCCGTTACCTGTGCCGTGCCGGAGCCACCTGTATCGGTGTCATTGAGCACGACGGTTCCATCTACAACCCCAAGGGTATTGACCCCAAGGTAAGAACATTTTACCAGTATTGAAGGGAATTGAAGACAGTATTTTTTAAATTTCAAGTTAGGTAGGTAGTTCATTTGGCTACAGATTTCACATGTTGGGGTCAGGTGAAGGAGATTTGATTTCGTTTTCGTTTATTAGCAGAGACAACCTAGTTATACACGAGTTTTGCCCTAACTGCTGTCATTACTGGCTCACATATTGATGGATTTATTGATCAACTTAATCTTCAAGATGAAGTTCCTTACACTCTTTTGACACTTCGCAGAAGATAGATGTTTTGTTCAGATCAAGATGAGACTAAAGCCCTAAAATAAAAGTGCGGCAGACTGTCACCGCGGAGTTCCAATCGAACTGTCAAAAGACGTTCCAATCGAGCATAACCATTTTTACCATTTCAAACTCGTGGAAAGTATTGTAATCTGTGTGACTGTGACTTTCATTTTTTTAAATGAAATTATTCAAGAATGCAGAGAAATTGGAGCAAAACGGAAAGAAGCACTTCATTTTTATTTTCACAATTGACACAACGGAGAACAGATTAAATAATATTCACTAAACGAAAATCAATTTCACATTCTGCGACACAGCTGCACATCAACAAGAAGTCATGCGAATGTTTACGTTATTGGGAGTGTTGAAAGATTACAGAAGCTTTGTCAGTGATGCCAAATCGGTGAGAAATTCAGTCTGCCGCACTTTTATTGTAGGGCTTTAGATGAGACGGGAGTGAGAGTCTGCTGAAAGTGACGATAACAGAAGTGAGAAAGATTTTTGTCTACCCCTACTCAACCTACCTCAGGCACACCCATGTAACTTATCGAAAATCCTTTTTATACGCTCAGTTCTGCTCCCTTCACAGAGAAAGTATCATAAGGCGGCTAAACTATCTTGTACACCTTCCATAGAACAATGGTTTGAGTATTCAATAACGTCAACGTCAAATAACATACAAAATCATCGAAGCATTCTGGGCCGGCCTCTTCTTCGATGCCCATCTGGATTCCAGTCAAGCGCCTCTCTGCAAATCTCGTTTTCATTTCTTCGCAGAGTGTGCCCAATTCATCTCCACTTACGTTCCCTAATCTTGATTTCTAGCGCCTTTCGGTGACACCGGCGCTTTGAGATCCAGTTGCCAGGCCACCAAGTGCGGATGATGTTCCGCAGGCAGCGATTCACAAAAAACTTGCAGTTTTCGTCACCGTCGTCACCGCATATGTGCACCAAGATTCGCTCCCGTACAACAATACGGATTTGACGTTTGAGTTGAAGATTCGGATTTTAGTTCGTAGAGAGATTTGGCGCCAAGCTACTGGAAACACTCTACTAACACACTACTAACCCAGCGAGACGTATTCTCGGTCGTGATTAGCTTATCCTGAACACGCATCTCGTCTTATAGGATCTCTACGATTGAATTTCTATGAGGTGAGGTGAGGTGACGATTCAAGTTACCCGAGTCACTCGATCACAGTTGCCATTTTAGCCGAGAAACGTCCCTTCGGATGAATTTTATGAGTTCTTACCTTATACTGAATGAGAATCAGCGCATTTGAACTTGATTCGCTAATCTCCTGTAAAATGATCATCTTACTTGGTTGAATTCATTCCGCATTCCGGATTCAGCGTTCTCACTTAGGACGCACAATAATAAACTTTTTTTTTAATAATTTGCCCGCTGTATGACCCTTTTATGGAACGGAATTTTCACAAAAAAAAACTTAGAAAATCTGTTCGGAAAATTCGAATTGCGAGCAAAATAAATCAATACAGAATAAATTCTACCATTTTGACAGATGTGTTCATTCAGTCACTCATCTAGGAATGAACCTCTGTCACTTTATTTACATCGAATTCGGGAATAAGGTGACAAAACTTACGGTGACTCCGAGGAGAGGCGACTATAGTCATCCCACTCTCAGGGCAGAATAAGGGTCCCTTTATCCGATGCAAAGGTTCCGGATACAGTTGTCTATCGGTTTGATTGATTGTCGTTGCCATTGATTGATTGCCACCTTCGACTTTGGCCTTCTTTATCCCTGTGTGATGTCAGCCGAGCATTACTCTGTCAAAAGGTGTACACGATGAAATTGCCACACACAAAATTGATTGGCAAAATTCAAGTTTTCATTCGATTGCCATCAAATTTTCAGGGATTGAAAAATAACTGTTAAACTTCATTTTACCATTTTACTCGTATTTTATTTACAGTCTATACGCAAATGTCCGCACCTTGGCCTTAACTATCCGGCCATAAGATTCTGCACAACCTGTAAATCAACCTTTTTTTTGCATGTAGACCCATACTTTCTTCAGTTCCTCGACAGTCTTCATTACCTTAGGTTGTTTATTCAGGTGCTGCTTCATAATCGCTCAGTACTTCTCGATGGGGCGTGGAGCTCCGGAGTGTTGGGAGGGTTGAACATTTTCGTCAAGAAATTGACCTTTTGTCCACTTCAGTACGTATTTGGAGTAGTGACTTAGGCCAAATCCGCAAGAAGATTGTTGGGACGTTGTGGTCCTTTAGGAGAGGAAGCAGCCGCTTCCCAGTAAGCGCGTCCTCTCAGAAATCGACAGAGCATGCAAAAAATTGAGAGTTGAGTCACCGAACTTAGAATAAAACGGTTAATTTCAGCGACACTCCGAGAACGCAAATACTCTCATTCGGTTTGTCCTGCCGAGATACATAGAGGCAACGAATACGAATGCGTACATGCGAAATCAGTTTGAATCGTACACTCGTACGGTGTGCTCGCACTTTATCTCCGTCTTTTTTATATGCGTGCCTTCAATCGTAGCAGTCGAATTCTCAGGCAGGCAAACAAGCGTCTCGAAGGGAACATACGATTCGGATTGTGTTCGTGTGTTTCTCTGGAGGGCGTGTCTTAGATTGTTTCGTGGCACCCACCCAAGGCACGCGTAAGGTGTGTTCCTCTCTGCCGATTAGATTATGCAAAATCGTTATTGAGATCGATGCGATCCCTCTGTTGATTTGAGTTACCTCTCTGTCGATTCATGTTTACTGGGTTCTGGAGGCACTCTTTCATGTACATTTGTGCGTTCATCATGTCCTGGATCACGAAAGGTGCACTCCGCTTCCCGCACGTGCAGTTGGCTTGCCAAACCAGGAATTTATTCGCAAATTTAAACATCTTCTGAGTGCGGACATGCTCAGGAATGCTGAACTTATCCTTGGCCGTGAAAAACAGGTTGCCGGGGATCTGTTTGAAGTCGGCCTCCACATATGTTTCGTCGTCCATGATGCAGCATACAACTTTCGTCAGCATGTTGAGGTACAACTTCCTGGCACGAGTTTTGGCGGAATTGTTCTGCTTCTCATCGTGATTAGGGGCCTTTTGTATCTTGAACGTTCGAAGCACAGCCTTAGTTTTGGACTTCTGGACAAAACTTCGGCTAGGTGCAGCAACTACGCGGTTGTGATTTTTGGTGTTGTACGGAATACTTTTTCCTTCACTTCTGGGTTTCCGATCGATCGTCAATCATTCCTCGAACCGCTTAATCACTCATCATGACACCGTGGAATTCGCGATTCCCAACGTTTTAGCGATGGAACGATGCTATAGATCCTTGTTCTCGTGATGAAAGCGCAAGACTTTATCACGGATGAGCTGTTCTTTCAGGACTTTAAAACTTGCATGATGTAAATAATGTACTTTGAACTAAATCCATCCAAATTTTCATTAAATTCTACCCAACGGTTAAAAAGTTAAAAGTTTGGCAATAGAGTTGTTTTTGACATTTCTAACGCACACTTGCTGAGCGTGTACAGATGAGACGGGACAATTAACCTCCAAAACTCTCGGTACAAAAAACGGACAGCCGGTCGACAAACATGGTCGTTTTTGAGGTTGATTGTCCCAAAACTAAAAAGTGTTGGTGAAACAACCAGCATAATATCACCAACACTATCAGCGACAAATAGGACTATTTCATCGTGGACACCCTTTACCTTCTCCGCCACTGAACGGAATTGCCCAGGTCCAGGTCCTCCAATATGGTAATTCTCCCTATCGATGCCCCTTTTATTGTAAGTACCTTTGACATACATATATTCTACCCTATGTTCTGTAGCTTGACGTTTCCTTACAGTTGCCGAATTTGCATATGTTATAGAGAGCATCTGTCTTAGGGGCTTGAACTCTTTGCCTTTACTTAAACTCTAGAAGCAAATTCATCTAGGTAATGAGTAATTTTTTTGAGAACCTCAACATCGATTAGTACCTTCGATTTCATTGACTTTAGTGGGAAATGTGTGGGAAAGAATGTGTTGTGGTCATGAAAAGCCATTGGACTGTATGGAGGAGGAGCCTTGGTGAAACTACCACTGCTTGCCCTTTCCCCTTCTGGGATTGGGCTTTGACAACCCCTAGTGGTTGCCAAACAGTGAAGGCAGGTCCGCAGACTGTCTGCCTGGAGATCAAGGACAGGTCGATGTGAGCGCTTTGGGAAAACTACCACTGATGGTCCGCTCCCCTCGTAGGATTGGACCTGAAGAGACAACCACGCATGATTGTCCCATCAGCGGAGGCAGGTCCTTATGACGCTGCCTGGCGGCCAAACTCTTTCAGATGGAGGGGCTCTGGAAAGAGCCGATGGTGACAGCTGAATCCGGCAAGGCTTGGAGTGAAGCACCAGAAGAGAGAAGATTCTAGTAGTGTACAACAATTTACACTATTTACACTACCGTCTTATCTTGACGGTTTGGTGGTTTGATTACGACTGACTCCTGGCGCATCGAAGAATACGCCCTTAAATAGGCTGACGAGCAAGCACGTGCTTGCACCAAATGGAACTGCCTAGAAATTTCTGTAGGCGCTTTCGGCGAAAGCAGCCATCTTGCTCTCTCAGTGTGGTACTCTTGCCTGTATCCAACTTCAGTCAAGTGGTCGGACTCAACAGAATTTATTTACCACGATATGCATTAATGGGACTTGGCGCAAAGCTTGACCTTGTTAAGAGTATGATCTTCATAACCTCTCTAAGCTTGTTATAGAAGTTTCAATGTATGCGTGCTCATTTTTGATTCAAATTTTTCATGAAGCCGTCCGACTAAGTATAGATATTAAATCTATAAAAACTTAATTCGATGGGTAACAAATAAATAAGTTGCTAAACTTCTCGCCAATTTCAGGAACTGGAAGACTACCGCATCGAGAAGGGAACCATCGTCGGATTCCCCGGTGCCCAGCCCTACGAGGGAGAGAACCTGATGTACGAACCGTGCGACATCTTCATCCCGGCTGCCATCGAGAAAGTCATCACCAGTGAGAACGCCGGCAAGATCCAGGCTAAGGTAACATAAATCGGTGCCAAAAGTTGTTTCAGCTCACAAGCAAAAAACTCACTTTTTTCGCCCTTTCTAGATCATCGCTGAGGCTGCCAACGGCCCAACGACCCCTGCCGCCGACAAGATCCTGCTGGAGCGCAACATTCTGGTCATCCCGGATCTGTACATCAACGCCGGTGGTGTGACCGTGTCGTTCTTCGAGTGGCTCAAGAACCTGAACCACGTCTCGTACGGTCGTCTGACGTTCAAGTACGAGCGAGAGTCCAACTATCATCTGCTCGGTGAGTACTCGCATGCAGTTGAATTTCGGTGATAAGCGCACAAACACGCACACATACATACACACAAACACAATCATCCAATACGGTACATTGGTATTTCGGTGGCTTGTGGAGTAGATTGGAATTGTACTGGGTCTGTCTACGCATCTCCGTCAACGAGCTAGTTACAGTTGACAATCATCCGCTGAATCTCTGCTTTGATCTTTATTTCTTAGGCCTAACATTCACAACGACATCAAATTGTTACAAACATATATCCCTAACTAGTTTTATTTTTATTTTAGCATTGATTCTCTCAATTATTTTGTGTTTTTGATTTTGTTTGAAGCGTAACGGCAATTCTCGTTCGTTAGTAGTTTTTAAGGGTCGAGTCACTGTAGGATAAGATTGAGAACTCTATAAGAGTTTTAGAGATAATCGTCAATAAGTTTGGGAGATATGACTTTAAACTGAGCGATTCCGGAAAAGTAAACTTTTGGTGCCCGTTTTGTGAGGCAGAGTCCTTTTGTTCACCAATACTTTCCTACTCGAAGTTTCTTATCTAGACTTTGTAAGTGGGATATTATTTGTACTTAATTCGTTCAATACGGTTTCGAAAAATCCTGAAGACAAACTTTTGATTCACTGCACGGGTCGGGTTTAGTGCAGTTTATGATTAAAATTTCAATCTTGAAAGAGAATAGTGTTTTTTTTATTTCAGTTTTAAAATTTGAATTTCCTATCTATTTCCAAATGAGATCTGATGTGGAAATCTAAAATCTGAATCTGAAATTTGAATCTAAAATCTGAATATGCAATATGAGTTTAAAATCTGAAGTCTGAACCTGAAATCTAAATCTGAAATCTGAATCTGAAATCTGGAACTGAAATCTGAATCTGAAATCTGAATCTGAAATCTGAATCTGAAATCTGAATCTGAAATCTGAATCTGAATCTGAAATCTGAATCTGAAATCTGAATCTGAAAACTGAATCTGAAATCTGAATCTGAAATCTGAATCTGAAATCTGAATCTGAAATCTGAATCTGAAATCTGAATCTGAAATCTGAATCTGAAATCTGAATCTGAAATCTGAATCTGAAATCTGAATCTGAAATCTGAATCTGAAATCTGAATCTGAAATCTGAATCTGAAATCTAAATCTGAAATCTGAATCTGAAATCTGAATCTGAAATCTGAATCTGAAATCTGAATCTGAAATCTGAATCTGAAATCTGAATCTGAAATCTGAATCTGAAATCTGAATCTGAAATCTGAATCTGAAATCTGAATCTGAAATCTGAATCTGAAATCTGAATCTGAAATCTGAATCTGAAATCTGAATCTGAAATCTGAATCTGAATCTGAAATCTGAATCTGAAATCTGAATCTGAAATCTGAATCTGAAATCTGAATCTGAAATCTGAATCTGAAATCTGAATCTGAAATCTGAATCTGAAATCTGAATCTGAAATCTGAATCTGAAATCTGAATCTGAAATCTGAATCTGAAATCTGAATCTGAAATCTGAATCTGAAATCTGAATCTGAAGTCTGAACCTGAAATCTAAATCTGAATCTGACATCTAAATCTGAAATCTTAACCTGAAATCTGAATCTGAAATCTGAATCTGAAATCTGAATCTGAAATCTGAATCTGAAATCTGAATCTGAAATCTGAATCTGAAATCTGAATCTGAAATCTGAATCTGAAATCTGAATCTGAAATCTGAATCTGAAATCTGAATCTGAAATCTGAATCTGAAATCTGAATCTGAAATCTGAATCTGAAATCTGAATCTGAAATCTGAATCTGAAATCTGAATCTGAAATCTGAATCTGAAATCTGAATCTGAAATCTGAATCTGAAATCTGAATCTGAAATCTGAATCTGAAATCTGAATCTGAAATCTGAAATCTGAAATCTGAATCTGAAATCTGAATCTGAAATCTGAATCTGAAGTCTGAACCTGAAATCTAAATCTGAATCTGACATCTAAATCTGAAATCTTAACCTAAAATCTGAATCTGAAATCTGAATCTGAAATCTGAATCTGAAATCTGAATCTGAAATCTGAATCTGAAATCTGAATCTGAAATCTTAATCTGAAATCTGAATCTGAAATCTGAATCTGAAATCTGAATCTGAAATCTGAATCTGAAATCTGAATCTGAAATCTGAATCTGAAATCTGAATCTGAAATCTGAAATCTGAATCTGAAATCTGAATCTGAAATCTCAGATCTGAAATCTGAGTTTAAAATCTGAATCTGAAATCTGAATCTGAAATCTGAATCTGAAATCTGAATCTGAAATCTGAATCTGAAATCTGAATCTCAAATCTAAGTCTGAAATCTGAATCTGAAATCTGAATCTGAAATTTGAATCTGAAATCTGAATCTGAAATCTGGAATCTGAATCTGAAATCTGAATCTGAAATCTGAATCTGAAATCTGAATCTGAAATCTGAATCTGAAATCTGAATCTGAAATCTGAATCTGAAATCTGAATCTGAAATCTGAATCTGAAATCTGAATCTGAAATCTGAATCTGAAATCTGAATCTGAAATCTGAATCCGAAATCTGAATCTGGAATCTGAAATCTGAAATCTGAAATCTTTTTTTTTCTTTTTGGAAGTTTTATTTAATGAGGGATTACCCTTCTGTTTTCACCCTCCAAAAGTTTTGTTTTTACACTTTAGATCTCACTAAAAAGGTTACACTGTTTTAAAAAATTGTATCACAATCTGAATCTGAAATCTGAATCTGAAATCGGAAATCTGAAATCTGAGTTTAAAATCTGAATCTGAAATCTGAATTTGAAATCTGAATTTGAAATCTGAATCTGAAATCTGAAACTGAGATCTAAATCTGAAATCGGATTGTGAAATCTGAATCTGAAATCTGAATCTGAAATTTGAATCTGAAGTATGAATCTGAAATCTAAATATTAAATCTGAATCTGAAATTTGTATATAAAATCTGAAATCTGAATCTTCAATCTGATGTTGACATCTGAACCTAAATTCCCATTTTTATTTCTGAATCATGAAAATAGTATTGGATTTGATTTGGTTTATTTTGAGGGGATTTCATAGCCACATCTTTGTCCTTTTTCGTCTACTCAAAATTCTCAATTCTGCATCCTTATTTTTCATTTCTGTACGTAAGTTCGATTATTTAAATCCAATGGTCCAATTTTTCAAATTGAAGAACTAAAAAACAATGTTAATAGATCTGGAATATATTTACACAAGTCAACAAAATTCCCCTTTTTCCGAGGTGCCAAGAATGTAAGAGCAAAATTTTGACTTATTGTCTCATATGGCACATCCCAATGTTCCTTTAGTTTTATCTAATAGGGGAGAGTGGGGATACTTGATCCCCTTTTCTTATTTTCATCATATCTTTTTGGAAAAACTTAGCAACTCGCCTTCTTTGACATTTTCTGACAGCTTGTAACTTCAAGTTTCTACGCTCCAAAAATTAGAACGATACTTGAACCCGTTGATGAACTAGAAGCATTTTCGTGGGAGTAAAAAAATTGCGATTTTTCTGAAGTTAGGGGAGAATTGATCCCCTTTTGAAGGAGACTTGATCTTTTATTCAGGAAGCCCTAATCCTTGTATAAAAATCAAACAAAACCCCAAGATAGAATGTTAATTGACTATTTTGGTCATGTTTGTTCTCATTTCACAATTTATAGCAGACATAACATGAAAATTCTATAACTTTGTCTCAACGTCAATAACATTGCATACTTCAAGGCGCTATTTTTTATAATTAAGAGAAAATTAATTATTTTTGCTCTTTTCATCAGACAATTGTTTGATAAATATTAGTTTTTGGATAAATTTTAATAATTTCGTAATCAGCAATCATAACGATCAATTCAGAAGAAGAATAGGCCGTTTGGAAGGGGGATCAATTGTACCCAACTCTAGGGGATCAATTGTACCCATAATCAACATTTTAGAAAACTTTTTCTGAAAAAAGTTGAGAGTTTTCCATAGCTTTGAAAATATGGCATTATGAAGTTCATTTTACGCTCGAACGATTGATACATTGGAACAAATATTTTTTTCATAATTTTCCCATGTAAGGAACATTTTAAAGTGATGAAAAAAGATCTTCAAGTTACTTTTTCGAAATTTTTCAAACAAAGTTCAATTACTCAAACAATTATTTTGTTAAAAATTTTTAAACTACAAGCATTGTTATTTTGCTTATTTTGGCACATTTTTCTAGAACATTTGATCTTTGTAAGACATTCCAGTTTCGAGATATAGCTAAGGAATCAAGTATCCCCAGGGATCAAGTATCCTCATTCTCCCCTATATATCTAATGTTATTGAGATTCTGAAAATATTCATAGCAAATTTAAGTAGAACTTTTTAGTTTTTTCACGAAGTAAAAGTCAAAAAATTAAGACTCGTATCTCTGAATCCTTGTTTGAAGGAAGGGTTATGAATTGATTAAAAATTGGTGCTTAGTTTTTAAAGAAATTTAATAAAATTTCCAACCGCTCTTATCACCAAAACTATAGAGGCGATAGACAAAATCCGATGAAAAAAGATTCGAATTCAGGACGCCAAATTCTGCAAAAATCAGTTTTTTAAACATAGGCTGTTCACCTATAAATATCAACTATAGAATAGTATTTCATGATCAGAATTCAGAATCAGAGTTTTGAATCATAATTAGAATTCACAATCCTGACGCAGGATCAAAAATTAAAAAAAAAAACATTCTTATTCAAAGCAATTCCGATCTCATCGTTTCTTAAAATTTGTTCAAAGTTATCATCTCTAAGATTTTTTTTATTATTATTTTGAGTGACAGTTTCCTTTTGAAGTAATCGAAACCTTCGAGGCTTCTACATATGAAATAATGGTCTTCAAGCCTTGTTGGGTGCCCTTTCGCAAACCTAACTAATCCGCCTACCGATAAACCGATAAAGGTTCTAGAATGATAAAATCTTTTTCTTTCTCTCTCTCTCTTTCCATTCTCTCTTTTACCCCCAACACACAGCCTCAATCCAGGAATCACTTGAGAGATCCATTTGTGATGACCGTAAAGTATTGCATTTGTTTTTCTGTCTCTGTTCAACTGTCTTCCTTCTCTCTGCAGTCTCATTATGACCCACTTGATTTGAGCACATTTGATCGGAAACAAAAGTTTTAAATTGTTACCTATTTCTGTCGGATTTGTTTCCAGAAATACGGTCACATTTAGCAACGAAATTGTCTCATTACTTTTGGCATTCTTTTTCCGTTACATTTTCGTTTCAAGTTTGTCTGTTTTATTTTATGTTTTTTTTGTTATTAACTTGTATTTTAAGGTCCCAACTTCCGTCCATTCCACACTTTTTTGTATTATTTAACAAACAACATTACTGAAAACAAAATTTAAACTTAAAATCAGCAAATTAATAACAACTACTCTAGATAGAACGGTGTTTACATTGTTTATGACAATTGATAATATTAGTGAGAAACTAACTTCCAGTAGTTTTGGGAAAGCAAAAACTTTGAGTTATAATCTAACTTTATTTCGGTTGAAAGGAGATTCTGAACTGGTAGAAGAAAAATCTCTAAAGCCTCTCTGGAGCCACCAGCGAAAATAACCGAGATTTTTCCACCATCAGAATTTTTATAAAACTTCGTTACACTCAAGAGGGGTAAATAGAAGGTGATACGATCTCTCAAATTTCAGAATCAGCCATGTTGATTGCTTCGTTGCGTTTGTTTACTTTTAGTCCATAGAACAGTTGAGACCTAAGCTTGCCTTTTCATTTTAGCACACAGCTAATTTGTAAACAAAGATAACGAGCATCCTGTAAAAGTCAGAGAACCTAATAATTCCTTGGTTACACCTTGGTTACACTTTTTTGCATAGCATGCTTCAACACTTTTAAAAATGGAAAACCTTCGGTTTTGACAGACCTTTCGGTTGTCATAATGATAAATGATAATGATAAATGAACTTTGTTCACTTGGAAAATTACTTCCACAACTTAAGGGGAAATGAATGATTTGATTCGCCTTCGAACTAAAAACATGAAATATTTACGATATTTAGGCTATGATATTATCATTTTTTTTAAATAAAAATTATTCTATTTACACCAAAAAAGTAAGTTCCAAGGAAAAACCATCATAATGTAAAAACTAATTGTGTTTAGTAGATATTCAGTTGTTAACCCATGGTACAAAAAGATTCATGTTCATCGTCGTTGTATGATATCATTTTCGGAAAAGTGCATGTGTCGAAAATTGGATTTCAAACCCCCAGCACTTTGTTGTTTGCTTGACTAAATTTACCAACCGAACGCGGAATACAGCTATCTAACTTTCACGTTTTACTTTCTTTCTCTCATCCTCTATCTAACTCCATCCAGAATCGGTGCAAGCCTCGCTGGAGAGACGTTTCGGCAACGTCGGTGGCAAAATCCCGGTTACTCCGTCCGAAGCCTTCCAGAAGCGCATTTCCGGTGCCTCGGAGAAGGACATCGTCCACTCCGGTCTGGACTACACCATGGAACGTTCGGCTCGCGCCATCATGAAGACCGCCATGAAGTACAATCTCGGCTTGGATCTGCGCTCGGCGGCCTACGTTAACTCGATCGAGAAGATCTTCCAGACGTACCGCGATGCCGGTTTGGCCTTCTAATAAACGGACGAAAACGGACAGCAACAGGCGCCTAACTAAAAACCGCATTGTGGCGCTAAGGCAAAAACAAATTGATCGAGAACAAAAAAAAATCAGCATATTTCGGCGCCCTCGCTTGATATCGTAAGAACAAAAACAAAAACTTAATTAATCTACCAACTGCCACAATCGGATATTTTAAAGATACTTAAAAACAAACTTTTCAACTTAAGCCTAAACAAAAGTATCATGTCTCAAACTCATGATACGAAGATAGTTATGGTAGCAGAAACTACTTTTAAAAGTGCGAGCGACGTGTGTTACCATCTTGAATTTAAGCTGATCGATACATTTTTTTTCGTTTCAAGTGTGTGCTCGTTAGTCATTTCTGTTTTATAGCAGTTTAATGTGTGCTTTTAAAATCAATAGCTGTGTTACGACCGACGAATTGCATGTTTTGTATTAAATCGTAAACCAATCATCAACATCATAGGTGCTTGAATGTCTACTTTGTTTTGGTTCCAAATAGGATAACAGCAACCGAGAATAGATAATTTACTCAAACGAGATGAACAACTTGAAAAAGACACACTACCCAGATAGAGCCTTTTTTCTTTTATACTAACAAGAAAACCGCGATACACGGAGCCTATCTGAAGAACTTACATGCTCACGCAAGCACGCAACCAACTTAAAGTAAACGAAAGTTTTGCAACTATATTTGAATGTGTAACTTTTTATTGTTTGTAAAATGTGAATAAAAAAACCTGAAAACATCTGATTGTCTTACTCAATGGTCGATAGGCCTGCAAGCTTTTTTTTTTATATATATATATTTTTTTTTATTCAATATAAGTTTATTAGGCCTATTACTTAATACAAAGTTTATCTGGCCGATGGTCAATTTTATTACATCTATTTCTTAAAACTAAGGTTGGGTTTTTTGGGTTTAGGGAATGGGAAAGGGTTGGGTTTAATTGGAAGCTTCTTATCATGCGAGACAGTGGCTGAGTTACACTGACTCGCATAAGTGAAGATGGGGGTTTCTTTATTTTTGCTCTGATCACAATTCACTTCCATCTCTGGATCGGAGGAAGAGCAGCTGGGTTGGGGATCATTCTTTTTTTTAGGTGGAGAGTCCGATTGCACGTTCGCACTGGGTTGTTCGTTTGGTGGTGATACATTCGGTTTTTGGTGACTTCGTTTGATATTCAGGTTGAGTTGATGTTGCTGTTGTTGAGCTTTATTCGGATCGGTGCTGGAAGACTTCGGTTTTGGTTGGTTATCCATTATAGGACGTGATTGCAATTTTGCTACGCTTGCGTAACTGATGTTGTTATTGCTGGTGGTGATCGATGATATTTTTTTTCGGGCTTCGGTCAGTGGTATATTTTGATCGGTGGCGAGTTTAAGCGAGGCGACTTCGGTTTTCCAGATCGAACAGCTTCGGTCAACTGGACTGTGGCTTCCTTTGCAGTTGGAGCAAAATGGATCGTTTTTACATGTTGCGCTTTCGTGTTGACCGGAACATTTGATACACGAGATTTGGTTTGTGCATTTGGCCTTGGGATGACCATATTGGAGGCATTTTCGGCAAAACATTGGTAACGGATAGTACACTCGGGTTCTTAACCGCAGTAAACCGAAATCAATATATTCGGGCACGACGGTACTGTTCACAGTTAGAATAAACGTCGATGTTCCAACGATTCCATTTGGTGATTTTTTTGTTATTCTATGAACATTTGTTATATTCTGTGGCACAAGTTCTGCGAGGATCTCTTCATTTTTCATTTCTCCGACTTCATTACACTGCACTACGAATTTTCGTGTGTTTAAATTTGGATGAAGACCAACTTCGACGGGAGTTCCATCTATTAAATTGGTAATTTTTTCGAGTTTTTTCACTTGTTCTTCAGATCGCACTTTCAACACGTACCATTGTTTTTTGCTATCATAATAGCCACTCTCAACTTTACCGGCATATTTTTCCACTGATTTTCCGATTGTAAAAGGGTTCTTAGGAAGACTACTGCCATTTGTTCCTCGAAGGAACATGTAATATAAACGACCGAACAGTTTATTTCGGTCCATCCAAACAGGGATTAACCTATCTGGATGATCACCGGGAGATGGGCTCATGGCCACGCACTTGTTCTTTTCACCGCACCAATACTAAACAATAGCCTTTTATCACGAGGTGAGCAAAACTCGACCGAACTCGATCAAGGCTGAGGAGGAACTGAGCCTGCAAGCTAATGAAGAGAAAAAAAAACATTGAAGTAATTGTGAAACATAATGCAACATCAGAGAGGATAATAAACGTTAAATTTTAAAAAAAAAGTTTGTTTCCTTACTTCGAAAGAGCGAGAAACCAAATCGCACCTTGTACTCCGCTTTTTTTCAACAAGAATATCATGTCTACATTGTATTCAATTTCGAGAATATTGAGCAAATGATTCCGGAATTGTTCAACTGTGTTGGTATGTTTGCAGATAGCATTAAGGATTATTCTGCGATTCGAGTGTCGTGATTCCTGAAATTCTGCCTCGTCGTCCTGACTTCAAATGATGCATCAAGAAAGAAAAGTAAGGGCCCTGTTACATAAAACGAGTCGAGAAACTCGACTCGAATCCAGTCACTGGCAAGTCGAGCGAAATGTCGTATTACGGTAGTCGAGTGAAACGAATGGCGGCTATCATGTTGAAATTGAAATTCGACTCGACTCGACTACTATACTGCCGTTCTAAGCAAGAATGTCCCATGTGACTTTTGGGTCATTTTCACTTTTTTGCTGGAAACGGTCTCTTTTAGTGTTAACTTTCGAATAAAAAGACAAACAAGTATATTTTGTTCTGAACTTATACGAAATTTTCATCAAGGTGGTTGTCTCTATGTTGATAGTTCTACGCAAGAATGTAACACTGGAGAAAATTCTATGAAAAATGCTAATTTTATCAAAAAATTGTCTTAAGTTCAAACTGTTGAATTCAATGTTATTCACTGAAAAGAACATTAAAATAGAGGGCAGAGGAGGAGCGAGAAGCCTTGAGTGTTTTATTCAGAGAAATTTTCACTAAACACTTTTCGGTAGGCACTACTTACAGGATCCATACTCAACTATACATTTTTATAAACAAAGAGGAACGTATTTTCTCAAATTACGGTTTAGCATGAGTTTTTGGGAAAAATATAAACTACGCAAGCTATTAAAATGATAGAAAAATTGTAGCCGTGTGACAGTTTTTCGTAGAACTATAGAAAAACTGCTGGTCCCACCATGGGTTTGGAGGCTTTCGAGGAACAGATGAATCTGGGATGGGTTTTGTTTGAGCGCAAAGTGCACTTTCATATATCAGACGTGAAAGAAAGTGGTACTCCTCCAAAGGAGGTAAAGCATGCATATAGTCGATGGCTGTTATTATTTTTTCCGAGTACTTTTTCCAATCGATGTGTTTTGTAGGGTCATATGTCATGTTTATTGTGTTTGAAGAGCTGACCCCATTGGTGATAGTAAATTCGATAGGCAAGTGATCACTATCATTAGGATCATGGACCACCTTCCACTGCTGCACTGGTAATCAAATGATAAAGAAGTTGAGCAGAGTGAGAGGTCAATTGCACTTTGTCTTGCAGGAAGTTTAGGTACCCGTTTTCAAAACTGTTGAATTGAAACTGTAGCAAATGTCATAGATAAGAGTAGAACGACTACCGTCAATTTGTTCTCCCCAGACAGTGCCATGTGAATTGAAGTCACCCAGGATTAACCTTGGCTCAGGGAGCACTGAGCACAGGTCATCTAGGTGACTTCGATCCACAGCAACTCTCTGAGGCCAGTACAAACTGACAACACATAAATCCTTACCTCTTATAGTTATATGACATGCTTCAATTACGCCTGATAAAGGAAGGTGAATTCTGTAAAAGGAGTGAGACTTATTGATCCCCAAAAGCAACACCCCCCCCCTTCCCCCTAATAATCGTCACGATCCAGAAGGATGATATTAAAATCGTGGAAAGAGATGTTAGATTGAGAAGATAGCCAAGTTTCGGACAGTAAATGATTCGATGAATCCAATTTTGGAATAAGACTACGACAATTCCACTGTAAAACAGTGATATCTCTGGTCTCTGACCTTTCAGCGTAAATTAGCTATCGAGAGGGACAAAAACTGAAAGGAGGGGTCAAGTTTGCTTCAATTGCTTCAAAAATGTCTTTACTACAGGAAGCATTGTTGTAACAATGCCTCTGATGAATTCCGCTACATTGAAACACGTTAAAATTCCATTGAGAATGTCGGTCAATTTAAAAAGCCCAGATTGGGTGGATGATTCTGGCAAAATGACGTTAGGGATTGGGGTTTGAGATGTTCCCGCCGATGTTAATTTGTTCCGTGGTGATTCTCTACCGCGGAAACCAGGAGGAACTTGTTTTTCTTTGTCAGCAACAGTCGGATTTTTCTCAACCCTGTTTGGGGAGATAACAGCAGGAATTTTTGATGGTACTTTGGAAGAAAGCGGCTGAGTACGCTTCCGAGAGCCTCCTGCAGAGAAGACTGGTTGTACTTCATCAGCCGTGTCTGTGTCATCATTATCACCTGGCAGCACTGAAAAAATGTTACCAGATTGAGATTGGGTCTGTGGAGAGGCGCTCTTTAGTATGGCGGCATATTGTGGAACTTCTTGTAGGCTTTCTTCTCATGTCACTTTTTAAAAAGTTAGGCACTAACAGTTGTGACACTGACAAATCGCGGTTATCGCGATATGCTCTTTTCGCGTTGTCAGCCTCGTGAAACGCTCATGCAGGATCCGGTTCGAAGGACCAAATGTTTTATTGTGACAGGGCCGTAAAGGCAATCGATTAATAACTTCTCTACTTTTTCGTCAAAACTTCTACATTTCTCTGTCACTCTCTGTTCACTGCTCGACGTGTGAAAAACTAGCACTTGTATAATGCCTTGCACGAATAAAAAAAATCTTCGTTTTTTTTAGTACAACGAACAGGAATCAAGCATGAAAAACCGATCAGCTCAGAGCTCAGGGAACTGAACACGCCTCTGTATCGGCTTTAACTGATTTAAGCGCTACCCTCTCGATCAGAACATACGCGCCATGTAGAATGGGCTTCAAATTCGCATGTAGAGTTGCAGAGTTGATTGAGAATGTTCAGGATTAAGGGACAGTGAT
The DNA here is from genome assembly GCF_029784155.1 of Uranotaenia lowii. Taxonomy (NCBI): domain Eukaryota; kingdom Metazoa; phylum Arthropoda; class Insecta; order Diptera; family Culicidae; genus Uranotaenia; species Uranotaenia lowii. The sequence goes on along the minus strand of NC_073691.1, from coordinate 152,078,592 downwards.
AACTGTTCAGGTTTTTAAAGCGTTTGATCATACTTAAATTTATTCAATTCCAACAAATCACTGATAAATTATTTTCATTTTCTATGTCAGGCACATTGTCTACACTTTCAAAGTTTATTTTATTTTTTATTTAACTTTTAAATTATCTACTTTATAAGGAATACGGATCATCACTAGCGTTTTCACGATAAGTTATTTGCCAAATGGTAGTAAAAGGAAGGAAAAATACTTCGTTTTCATTTTTTTATAATTTTTGACTCTACCTAAAGCGTGTACGAACACGTGATATATTGTATACAAGTATATTTGATAGTAAACTTACCTAGTTCTCGTTGCTCAGTTTTCATTGATCATTCTTTTAAGTAAGTATAAGATGTAGAATTTTTCAAGAAGATACCATATTCGTCAATTTGAATTTTAGAGATCACATTCGAACGAGTAAAATAGTTTTTATTGTTCCCACAAAGTTTGACTTGATGTTGAGCAATTAAGTATTTCTAAGGAATTACCTAGTTATAATCACAATAATTAAGCAGGAACCAATGATGGAGGGAAATGCTTCATGGCAATGAAATCACGGATGATTTCCTCAAGATACTCGCGAATAATCCTAGGACGTCGCAACTGATAACCGAACTTCTTCATCTTACTGTTATCCAGATAAAGATGTTTATGGAGCAGCAGCTCCTGATCCATGTACGGCGTAAGCGGAGTGTTCATAATCTCATCCGCCTGACAAATTTCAGCCCAAGGACCCAAGTGTTTGTCGTTAACCTCCTCGATAGCTCCAGCCATATCCATCTTAGTCATATTGGACATCACCACGCCCCAGTAATCCACCTCGATGCCAAATATATCCGCCAACAAGTTGGTGATCGTTTCCTGCGTTGCATCACTGTCGTCACACACGTTAATGGTTTCACCAACGGTTTTTTCATTCTGCATCAATTCCCATAGTGCGCAGCAAACGTCTTCCACATGCACCACATTCATTTTCATGGAACCGGTCCACAATAATTTCATAGTTTCCTGTAGATACCTATATATTCCAGCAATGATTATTCGTGGAGCTAAGTGAAAAAAATACCGTTTTGGATCGATGCAAACTTCATAAGTATTTTTATACTTACTAAGTCCCTTTTTGTCGCCAACTCCATAGCAAATGGGCAATCTCAGAATGGTGAACCGAAGGCCATCAATTTTTTTAAGCTCCTGCTCGATTTGAGCCTTATACTTGCCAACCATTGTCCACGGTTCGACCGGGCAATCCTCTGACTGAGGATGCCGATCATTGGAGAACATACTTCCGGTGCCCAACTCCACAAACCGTTTCACGCGCTGCTTGGCCGATTCGTTGGCCACATTGGCCGTCAGCTTCACGATGCCTTCCTGGTACACTGGATCCGTTTGACCCGGTTTGGTCTCTGCAGCACAATTGATCACGTAGTCCCATCCGCCCGAGGGATGGTCGGTTTTAAATGCATTCTGGCACGATGCGACGTTTATCAGATTTGCGCTACAAAATTCCACCCGCTCATTCGCAAAGGCCGTCATATGTCGTGCATTGAGCCAAGCCATTTGCGGTGGAGTCTTGTCAGCTATCTTGATTTTTTCGGCCAAGTCATTCGTGACAATGTAGTCCACCAAATGTCGACCAATGAAGCCGCAACCTAAAGTGGACGGAAAGTTTTGTTTTAGCTTAGCTTAGCTTAGCTTGTTTGACTACTCATATCCACCTTAAATCATTAAGCCCGAAATGCTTTTATTATTCTTCAAAAATACCACAATGTTCTCATAGTTTAAATAAAAATATAAAATTTTATTGTATCAAATCATTCAATGCATTTCGAATTTCATGATCGCTGGCGTGGCTAAGTAGAACGAGTTCCACATCGCCAATAATGGTTGCTACTCCGTGATTGATCGAGGCCATCAATTTTGTACAAGGGCCAAAAGAATGCACAATGCACAAAACTCATGCTCTACCTTAAAAAAAAAAGATCAATAACGGCTCCGGCCACGTCCTAGTAGTCGAAACGGGATGAAGGAAGGATTGTTAGTAAGATACTTTTAAGGATCAACCATAAATCTGTTATTCCAGTTTTCTTCGAAATAAAGTGGACGGAAAGTTTTGTTTTATACCCAATCATTTTGAGATGTTTGCGTCGAGGTTTAAAGAGTCACAATATGAATGAAGTCACTCTGCTCGAGTGATTTGTAAAACGCATGATGTAGAGTAGCATAATTTATAAACAACTGATAATTGTAACCATGGAAAGGGTATAGTATATAGGCATGGGAACGCTGCCGAACTGGTTGATGGTTTTGCATTTGTGCGAATTTCACCCAACCTTTAAAGATCTGGTTTTTATTAAGGAAAAAAATAACTTGTCGATTCCATCGTCCATTATAGGAAATAAAGTACTACCACCATACAAGTAGCAAAGATCTTTCCTTTTCACTGCTCAAAGTGCCTTATCAACAGGCCCAGCCCTTGAGGAAAGAAAGAGAAGAAGAATCGCCAGGAATCAACAGTGGCAAGAAGAGCCAGCGAGCCGAAGCTCGGAAAGACAACTAACCAGAAATTATTGGGAGGTCTTCGAGGCTGAAACCAGAGCCACTCGAAGGTCGTCGGTGCAGAGCCGGGTCGTTCAGCCGGAGCCACTGAAATTGCCGGACCAGGAGCCGACTGGAAGGTCGTCAAGCCGGGAAGCTAGGTGGGGGGTCATGGGAAACATGGGAGGTCGTCGAGCAGGTGCCATGGAAGGTCGTTTGATCAGATCCTTGGAAGGTTGGCGATTCGGGAGCTAGCGGAAGGTCGTCGTGCCGTTGGTGAGGCGTCGGGCCACAATAGGAGTGTCGAGCGGTGTTGAGTTTATGATAAATTATAGTAACCTATGAATCCGTTGTCAAGATAAACAAACTGGTATCCAAGCAATATGTTACTCTGTCGAGTTTAAAAACGTGCTCGGCAACAAATAAATTCTATTCTCAGTGTTTACTTTACACGCCACTTTACAAGTGGTTATGGGCCCAGAATAGTTTTGTCAAAGAAGTTCAAGAAAGGTGAAGTTTTCCAAGATGGTTCTTCCCAGAGTGCATGGTCCCCGGAACGAAGATAGCGGCAGAGGCCCAAGCAGCAGCAGAAGCGATACTGGCGGTGTCCCATCCGGTCAAGGCAATGGCGGAAGGCAACCAGCGGCCGGTACGCGTTGTTATGGAAGCTCAGTGAGCCTGCCGGCTATCGAAAAGTTGAAAGGACGAATCAACTACTCTTCTTAAACCTTTTCGATGAATATGATTCTCATCCGAGAAGGGTCGTGGCGTGCCGTCAAACCGAGAGATGGCAACAATATGGATCCGGAAATGGACGAGCGAGCGTTAGCTGCCATTTGCCTGAGCATCGAGAAGATCAACTTTAGTCTGGTGAGGAACGTGGAAACAGCACAAGAAGCCTGGAAAAAGCTGGAGAAGGCATTTCAGGACGATGGGTTGAACCGACGGTGCGGTTTACTGAACAAATTGACGTCGGTCAAGCTGGAAGATTTTGAGAACGTGTAGGATTACATTGACGAGTTGGTTACGACAACCGACAATTTGCGAGAAATTGGGTTGTCAACGATCAGTGGCTTGTTGCTGAAAGGTCTTCCGGCTTATTATGCGCAAATGATAATGGGCATTCAAGTGTCCGGAATGGTTTCACCTGCAATCAACCTGGCCATTATGCAGCTAGTTGCCCTGAAAAGCAAGATTCTTCGAACAATGCAGGAGGTTCGAATGGTAAGGCCCTGTGCGCGGTGATGTCGGCGAGAGGTCGAGACGAGTGGTTCTTCGAATCAGTGGCGAGTTCCCACATGACGAGATGCGAAGACGGTTTTGCCAAGAAGGAAAATTTCGTGCACTCCATTAGCGCGGCAAACAACGAGACGATACACGGATGAAGATGGTGACGTAATCTCATCTGGATCCGAGACAGATGGGCTATACCGGCTGAACCAAGGGAAACCGGCGATGTCGATTCCAGCGGAAACATCAAAAGAACTAATGGAATTGTTCTGTGATGTGGTTCCAAATAAGCCGAGAGTCAACTGAGGAATAGACGACCAAAGTGTGGTTCCGAAGCGCGAGCCAAAAGTCGAAACCCTGCAGGATGATCATCCAGAAGCTGAGCCAAGTGTGGTGGAGCCTGACGTGGTGGATCCTGACGAGGCGCTCCCGCCGCAAATAAAAACAAGACCAGCTGATGAGCAGCAAGGGTCGAGGCACAGCGGTAGGGAGCGCGTTTTCGCAGCAAGTATAAAGACTTTGTTTGTTTTAGTCTTGTTATTGGTCCTGGTCCTTTACAGTACGAAAAGGAGAACGAACCAATAAACTGCACCGACGCTATGGGGCGTGTAAATGTGGCCACGCAGCAAGAAGTGAACGGGCTTGCTGAAAACGGGACGGTGGACCTAGGCAGGACGGCGATTCGAAACAAGCGCATTTCCAAGCGTAAACGAAAATCCGATGGTCGACACGAGCGATACAAGGCAAAGCTAGTGGTAAAAGGTTATGCGGATGCCGATTGGGGAGGAGATCCAGATACTCGAAAATCCATCACCGGGAAGATCTTCAAGACGATGGGAGTAGCAAGATCCTCGACGGCCACGAGGAAATCAAGAAAGGCAAACGACCGAGGAGGGAATCTGGTGGCAGATTTCAAGAAGGAATCATAGGTTAAGGAGGAGTGTTGAGTTTATGATAAATTATAATAACCTATGAATCCGTTGTCAAGATAAACAAACTCGTATCCAAGCAATATATATGTTTCTCTGTCGGGTATAAAAACGTGCTCGGCCGCAAATAAATTCTATTCTAAGTTTTTACTTCAACCAAACTACACGTGTTTCTTTTCCACGCCACTTTACAAGTAGTGGGAACCAAACAAGGTCGTCGGACCGGAGCCACTGGGAGGTCTTCGGACCGGTGCCATGGTATGTTGCCGGTCTGAGACAACGAATCAGTCGTCGGGCCAGATTCACTGGAAGGTCGTCGCACCGAAAGCTATGGAAGTTTGGCGAGTCGGTATCATGGAACGACATCAAGTCAGGAACCAGGTGGTAGTCGCCGAACCAGGAGCCACTAGTGGACTTGCGAACACGGCACCACGGAAGGTCGTCAAGCTGGTGCCATGGAAGGTCGTCGGACCGGGAAGCCAAGTAGAGGTCGTCGGGCTGGAAGCACTGGGAGGCGCAGGCCTCAGGAAAGGCTTCGAGGCGCAGGAGAAACTTTCGAGCCGCAGCAAGGAAATCGAGACAAGAAGTCAGCTTGGAGGTCGTCCGATCGCAGCCATATGGGTCACCAGGGATCATGGAAGGTCATCGGACCAGGAACCAATTGGAAGATCGTCGTACCTAGAGGGCAGTTGATGGAATCCAGCCAGCAATCACGGAAGATCAACGGGCTGGAGCCTCGTGCAATGAAGGCGACGAATGAGGTCCGATGCGTACTTGAAGAGGAGAACCCCCCAACTTCGCCGAATGCAGTTAGGAGATTGCGAATGTGTATGTTAAGGAGGAGTGTTAAGATTTGTATCATAGAAGTAATCGATGGGACAAATAACAACGTACACATAATTAAGAAACAACTTATAATTGTAGCCATGCAAATGGTTTAGTATTGTTGCTGAATCCCACATTCGCCCAATAAACTACCCTAATTTCAACTAATCTGGCTTCATTTAGGCGTTCCTCAAAGTTTCGATTTTTTTTACCCTCAAAAATCACCTGAGGGTCCGCCAAAGGAAATCAGAAATCGAAATTTTAATTTTAATGTCAAATTGACTTGGAATTTTTGTCAAAAACAGTTTTTGTTTTGAACATAATTCAGCACCAGCGCATAAAGCATTGATCGTTCGGAAATGGTAAAACATATTTTGCTTTGTTTCATCAGTTCATCTCAAACGACTGTATCGTCACCGGATTTAAACCCACTAGACTTCGATATCTGGGAACATATGCAAGGGAAGTTGGATGGCGTTAAGCATTCGAAGTTAAACACATTTAAAAAAGTTTGATTTGGTTTGGTGTTTGGTAAGGATTTTGGAACGAAATGCCGAACTAAGTCGTGCGTGCGGTTTTCAAAGACTCCGAAAAGCGTCTACGGGCCGTTATCGAACACCAAGGTGAAAAATTTGAACTCAAGTGCTTAGTTTGTAATTTAACTACTTATAGATGGTATTTAAATTGATTCCGATTAGAAAAAACAAATAGTTTGAGTTTTATGCAATAAAAAAAATCACGTTGCCTCCCTGTACAACGGATTGAGATGAAAATTTCCTCATGGTTGTTTTTTGGGACGGGAATTTGATTCCAGGTACCTATCCAATTTTGGATCGTGGTCGGAAAGAGGGATCAGAAAAAAGTCGTCTATATTGTTCAGTTTTTCAGATATTGACGTTTTTATAAGTTGGATTGACATGAAAATTTGCACATGTATGTTTTTAGGGTTTAGTTATCAAATTCAGATTAGCTGTTCTCTGTTTTGGCGATATTGACAATATTTTACAACGGATTGAAATAAAAATTTGCACATGGTTGATATATGAGACGGAAATTTTATTTCCAGTATTTTGGATCGAGTTTAGAACGAAGGATTAGAAAAAGAGGTTTTCCATTTTAATTGTTCACTGTTTTTGAGATATTTACGTTATTAAACATTTTATTGAGATGAAAATATACACATGTCAGGTTTTTGGGACGGGTAATTGATTTTAGGTGTCAAATTTTACGTTAGAGGTCGGTCAAGGGGGTCGTCCATAATAATTGTTCACTAGTTTGCGATATTGTCGTAATTTTAGATATCGTTGAGAAAATTTAGGGTTTGAAAGGGTGGGTAATTAATTTGAAGTATTCAATTTTGGATCAGGGTCGTGATTATGAATTAGATTGACATGAAAATTGCATTTCAACTATCCAACTTTGGGTCAGGGTTTGCCAAAAGGGGGATCGGGATCAGCTAGTAGCATAAACAGTATCAAATCTTTTATAGTGAACACAACGCAGGTTAACATCGACTGACTGAAGCTTCTTTTTGCGACAGGAAAGTTTATCGCCAAGTTCCGCACTGATTGGTCCCGTCCAGTGAACTTTTAAACTTGAACAAGGCTTTTAGCACTTAGTAAGAAAGTCTGTTCAGGGAGATTATTTTACAACTGCGAAGATGATGCCATATTTAACACTTCTCTTTAAATTTTTCTAGCTCCACTCGGGTCGTCAAGGACGCAATGTGCGGTGTCATTAAATCAAATTACGCTAATTATGCGAAGGCTTCGGAAACATCGATGTCTCTCCAATATATGTAGGTACATGAAACGGACACGTGCAGATGTCGATCGCACAGCTTTGACAAGAGACCAGGAGTACAGAGAGGGGTTATTTAAAACAGGTCTTACCTCCCAAAATTAGCACCGTCGGTTTGGACATGATATGCGGATGATTCTCGAACCTCTTTCAAGGTATTTTTGCCTGCAAAAGTTGCTCTTTTTGCACCGCTGCACTCTGACAGATGCCACAGCTCTCGTATCACAAAATAATTGTGAAAAGTATTTCTTATCACTTGATAAACAACTTTGACCGTAAGCTATATCTGAAATGGAAGAAGGTAGCGTTACTTATCGTATTCTAGAAGTTTTCTTCATTATTGGATTATGTTGTAACAAACCACTGGAAGTACACAAGTCCAACTAAATATGTTACATCGAACGAATTGCACAATGGCGAAATTTGCAAAAATGATATGTGGCAGCTATGGGGAATGGCACCGAATAAAAAAAACAACAATAATCACAATCAATTATCCATTACACGAATTCAGCAAACACAAAATCGAAAGATGACTAAATGAAATAATAAAAATAAATCGCCAATCTGCATAGGTATGTTGACAAGTTCCTGCGAGTATCTTCCTTGCAGTCGGTATTACAAATGTATTGTCATGTCAGTGCTATGGGGAATGCTGAGCTGAACTGACCAAGAATCTGCCACTGAATGTATGGATCGGTATCAATGTGGTGGAAAGAGAGGTGATGAGGAAGAAACGATGCAAAAGTAGAAGTAAAGTTTTTTCTTCGTAAACATAGTTACCATGCCAGAAGTGACGTCACTACCGACCACTTTCGCGACGCATTTTGCCTAGGATAAATGAAGCTCCCTGACAACGACGCGTCGCGACGCAGGGCTTGTTTATGTTTATTTTAATTTTTTCTCTCCGAAGTGCAATAGTGTGCGTTCCTTGCGCCACCTTATACTGTATTTGTTTTCTCCACTCGTGGAGTGTTCCACCGTACCCGATAAAAACAAACACAAATCGTCGCCAGTGTATTGCTACCTCGCTCACTCACACGCTCTCTCGCAACACTGACAAAATTTTCGGGCAACACCGCCCGATGGCAGTGCAACACCAGGTCAAAACCAGTGCAACACCGTCCGAATAAACAAACAGTTTGACAGCACCTAGTGGTGCACCGGTGCAACACTAGTGCAACACTCGGCATAAACAAATACAGTATTAGTAAAAGTGTACCTCATTGGATCGGTATATCTTCTTCCTTGTCGGTATTTTACCGTTTCGTGCGCCTCACCTCACCCACCACCAGTTTACCACATGCGAGGCTTCTTTTTATCGCGTTATTGCGATTTTGGAGCTACCACCATACGGATACGACTACGAGAAAGATTGTTCAGAGAGCGCAAAGCGATAATTATTTATGTGCCTGGATTTTACCGGCTAGGCGGCTACGCTAATCTCGCCAATTCTCTCTCTATCTTAAGTTCAAAAGAGAATTTTAAGGATTGAAGCCACACACGCCCGTTTGGTTTGTCAAGCTTTCAATTGACCAAGCTACAATTTGATGCCTGAACCACCTTAACGCGTTCTTGATTACTATAGACTGAGCGTGTAGTAGCCGAATCGAGCCGCCGGGCGGCCTCCTTACAAAACCACTATGGGCCATTTGCACTTTCAATTCAAAAGAAAATTTAATGCTTTGCGTTCAGAAATTTTCGCATGTTTTCCCAGTTTCTGTTTCTGATACGTTGTTTGAGTCAGGTTTCCTAGGTTTCCTTTACCAAAAGAAGTTTAACAATTTTCGGAGAGGTTTTACACAACTTAGTGGTTTCACAATAAATAAGTTCAAATGAAAACGATGCCAGGAAATTTTTAAAATTTATTCCCAAGTTCTTTTGTAGTCTTTTGGCAAGGAATATTTAAATTTTTCTTAGTCTTTTGGGAAGAAAAGTTCGTGCGCGTGTGGTTAAGAAAAGTTGATAAGAAATTCCTTCTTCGGTCACCACACATTTCATTCAAAAAATCGCCCAAACTGAAAGGTGGATTTACAATAGCGAGAAAATTTTATTATTTGGTACTAAAATGACCACGAATTGATGAATATATCTTCCTTCAGAACTAATGAAAGCGCAGCGATGATGAGTGACGAAGAGGATTTTCTCAAAAATTCAAAAATAAAGATGGTATAGTAAACACGGTTTATTACCAGTACCGTAATAGTTTTTTTTTTTTAGGTTTTATTTTTGACAGTTTCCATCATTATGGCATTCGTGTCTAGCTAGTTATATTTTTACAATGTTTCGTAGATTTTACATTTCTTTAAATATTTTATGAGTGACTTTTCATGCAAGTCTTCGTTTTTTAAAATTTCGTAAACTGTTCCATTTATGTTGTATTATTCTCGAGCTTCTTTATACCTGTGGCAATCCGTCAAAATGTGCTGGACAGTAGTTCGTACACCGCAGATCTGGCAAGTAGCGAAATAGTGTAAAAACCACTTTGTTTGAATGTCCAGATAACACGTGCTCGTTAATGATGTTTGAACATAACCTCTGCATGAAACGTGTTTAGCAAATTGTTCTTAACTTATCAAACACATTTCATGGAGGTCATGTTCTATCATCATCAACGAACACCAGTTATTCACAGATTAGGCACGTAGACTACAATATTAATTTTTATTGTTAAATGGTTGGTGATGGTTTACGACTGACATTCGACGAAAATGTCAGCTAGATCAAAATCGTTATCCCTACTTGCACAAGCAGCATCCCATCACAACATGCGGTTATCAGTCTAGAGAGCGTCTGTACTGATAGGATTCAAACATACTCGATCACTTTCTTGAGAAATAACAACCTTTATATCTCGCGTGAGCTTTCATTACGTCGTATGAAACATCTTAAGAATTCACAGAAAACCGCTGCAAAACATATCAAAACAACCTTAAAATTTGTATTTCACATATAGAATATGTTGCTTAGGCTACAAATATTCTAAATGGAAGTTGCGACTTGTTTATGTCAGTTTTTGTATTTTTTTCGTAATAAAACTGTTTGTTTACATTTTGTTTCATACGACGTAATCAAAGCTCACGCGAGATATAAATATCAACAACCGGCACGGGAGCGAAATTTTGGCAGACCATCATCTCAATAGAAACCAATTATATTGAATGTTTACTATGCTAGCTATCAATGAAATTTTGACGATTATGTTTCCCTGACTAAGGCTCGGTGCATAGTTGTAATTTGGGAGAGCGATGATGATTGGAAAAAAGTAGCCAAATAGCCATTGTACCTAATGATTTTATGCCAAACGCCTTTATGATAAAAGGCACTATATATATCAAATGACTATGCCAAACGGTGCAGAAAAAATACATAAAGAAAATTGGCACCTTGGGCCAGGGGTGTCAGGTGTCCTGATTTATCAGGATTTGTCCTGATTTTTGAGAGACCGTCCTGATTTTTCAAAAACGCTTGAATTGTCCTGATTTTTGAAAAATGACCCTTAAAATGTCCTGATTAGTCCTGATTTTTGAAAAATATCCAAAACATAATTAAATTTATTGTTAAATGATGAGAAAATCAAACAAATCTTAAATAAAATAGTTTAACCAGTTGAACCAATGAGATTCTTTGATTCAAATTACATTAAAATGAGGTTTTTCGATATTAACTGCAGGCCAGCCAAGGTTATTCTCGCTTCAGTTGCATAATTCAAGGCGTTTTCAGCACCTATATTTCGGCTCTAGTTATGCAATCTAAGCAGAACTGAATTTTGTTTTCAGCCATTTGGGGGTGTCCTGAAAAATCCTGATTTTTTCTTCGCGGTGTCCTGATTTTTGACAAAACGACCTGGCACCTCTGCCTTGGGCAATGAAGCTTGATTAGCGTATGACACGTATTGACACGTTCTTACAACGTAACCTAACCGATCATTGGATAACTTTCGGATTCCTTCAAAAACCTTAGGAGAATTTTCGTAAGGCTCTTGAAGGAATCCGAAACTTAGGTGAACTCGGGTCCCGGGATTTTCGGAAGTATGACAAAAGAGAATTTTTTTTTTGACTGTTATGAAAAAAAAGAATTTTATTTTAATTCATTTCGTAAGTCAATAATAGAAATAGATACTATCTTGTAATGCGCATGTTGTTTTGATGTATCATTTGGTTTAGTGATCTCATTTCATAATGATTTTTGCTCTAATCGTTTCCTTTTGGTAGTAATTTTTGTTTTCTGTTTAGAAAGTATATGTTTGGATGTGAAATTATATATAAGAAGTAAATTTAACTGGTTCTTCTTTTGTTAATTTTTGGTGTATTCCATTTTTATTTAACATGCTGCTTCACATTCTCGAGGAGATTTTTTCCAAAATGGTAAAACTTTCTTTAATCTGTTATTTGGAATTCATGTATTTTTTCTTTCCTTTCGAAATTTCAATCTGTTATTTGAAGGAGGATGTTTGATTTTCTTTTTTCGTTTAAATTTGCTCCTATTGATTACCAGAACGTCTAATGGAGCGTTGCGAATACGGATACCTATCTCTGGTTTTGTGTGAAGGTAGTCTGGATGATGCCAGGTGGTTTCCAATGCTTATTTTAAATAGAACGATATTTTTAATATATGTGAAACCAAAGATTGAACATCAATACACAAAAATAACTTTGATTGCAGAAGTACGGATCCCAAATCCTGGGGTTTTCATGTTTGGCGAGACAGAATCTAACGGTGGTTTCTTACGAGACGGGACTTGATTTAAATTCCAGAGTAAGTATAGGTAGTTGTAAGATGTGGGTGTAACAATAATAAATAGAGTCGGTGACTACGCAACAGTTCCCGTTCAGTTTCAAATTTGAACCGTTCTTCAATAATCGATAGATACAATAGACTCAACAACATGTACAAGTGTATAGAATAGAAAAATTGGCTCCTAACCTAAGAATCTACAGTAGTTAATTTTTGTTTTGTTTCATTTTGTTGTTGTTGCTTGTTTTGCCAGCCAATCTTCAGCTGCGATGTCTAGTCGCTTTTTACTTTTTAATTTTACTTGTAATGCACATTTACAATTAAATCTGGGAGAGAACAAACAATGGTTAGACACATTTACGACGCATTTGTGATTATTTTATACCTAACGACTCGTGGGATGTCTGTAAAAAACTACGTTTATGGCTTTCAAATGGTTTTGACCGGTTTTCTGATGAAGCTAAAGAATTTGAAACAATATTAAAACTGACTGAATTAATCAACTACTCTGATACAGTGCCAACGGTTTCCGTTTGGCGCTCATACGTTTCTTTATCTTGATCAAATTAAAATTCAATATATATTTATACGGTTTTAGACCTTCCGATTAAGTACTAGTACGATTAATAGAGTAAATCCAATAGATTTGCGTCTTTTTTAAAGTGCAAGAATAACTCTCAGTGGTCCGTGACAGTGAAAAAAGCTTTACTGTTATTCAACTGTTAGTATTTAGTTTATTTTACGCAATATATTGCCATATAATTTCCGCTGTTTGTTGGTTTTAGTTTACTTTGAAATAGAATATTATTAATTTTGCTCGTATTTGAAATTGCACAATTTACTTCTTCACTGTGTTTGAACAAGTATGAAACGAAGCGCAATGAAGCTTACCAATTTGAAGAGAAGTTTAGACGGAATAGGAAACTTGAATCAAACAACAACCAAATGCACGGCATTAGTATATTAATTAAAAACAATTCTTACAATCTTTTTACTCAAACATTTAGTTTTAAATCTTTCAAGAATTTTGACAGATCCTTATAAACTAGACTTTTATAGCTTTCCACCTGATGTATTCATTTGTTTTCTGTTAGTATAACGGTCTAATCGGACGAAAAAATCTGTATCGAACAACATAGAAACAACTAAAAAAATACAACATTTGTGTTCTGCTTACTCTTATCAGTTTGCAACAATCATCTGCATTGTTTGCAGTGATATTAATTTACTGATTCATTATTTTACTTTAGTTAATAAATAAGATCTTTTTTTACTTCGCTAGCAATTAAAAGTGATTTGTTAAATTGTTTTATCTGATTTTCTTCCTTCATGCTTTATCGCTTTTGTATCTAGTGTTATTTTCGGTTGTTTTCTCTTTTGTTTTCGGGTATGTATATGTAAGTGTGTGTGTGTGTGTATCTCAGCTTGTAGTGTAAGTCTGCGGTTGTGTATGTTTTCTTGTTTTCTTTAAAATATTTAATAATTTAGTGAAACTATTTAGATGTTAACGCTATGCGCACTTTACTTGCTTAGACATCGACCACCATCTTTTTGTGAATATCGGTGTTGCCGACTACGTTGCAAAATTCGTCAAACGAGATTCGCCCGTCTTCATCCTTGTCGGCGAACACAATTGTTTTGTCGACGATTTGCTGCAGCTGGGTGTCCTTCAGATTGTTACCGACCATCATTTTTAGCACCTACAATTGGAAGACATTATTTGGACTGTGAATTTAATTCAATTTATTTCACTGCCTCCATCTTCCCCGTGAGATTAAACAAAAACAATGACAAACATGGAAAACGACTGTTGCTTCTGTATTAATTTATTTTTAGCTCACACCTGCTCACACTATGATTTCTCCCCAGAACGCCAGCGCTCATCACGTGTGCGTGCGCGGAAGAGGAGATTCATTCGAAAGCAACAAATAACTATAGTAGGAGGTATTTATCATTCCACACACTTCCTACGTTCGGATCTATTCCCGAACTGAGTGTTAACATTAATGTTAAAGCCAACTGCGGGGCCTAATTTATTTCTTCGATGCATTATTTGCAAAAAGGTATCTTCTCATCTGTCGTGCAATTATTCACAATATTTTGTCTGGGTAGGGTACAGTGGGACAGAAACATGTATCGACCAGAAACATGTGTCGATTTAAATGTATAAAATTTGGTTTTTAACCAACAAAAGACGATAGAGTACTGATAATTATTGTTAAAGCGATTAATTTCGTGTTTAATTTTCGATTCTTTTTTAATTTTGACCGAGCAAAGCAGATGATAATGCAAGTGATTTCTGTAATTGCCTAAAAATGCGAAAAGCGATGCCTAAAAAATCAATTTATGAACCCTCAGTAAAGCTTTCGTTAATTAAACAAAAAAAAATCCAAAACGCTAATAAGATAAAGGGCGCTAACCTGGAAAAGTTCTCCATTCGAGATGTAGCCATCGTTGTCCATGTCGTATATTCGGAAGGCGAACTTAAGCTTGGACAGTTTATCACCCTTAACGCTGAACTGCGATACACCCTGAATAAACTCCTTGAAGTCAACCTCGCCGTTGCCGTCTGCGTCGAATATGTCGATCACACGCTGCACAAGGGGGTTTTGCTGCAGTTCTGGGAGTGACATGAACTCATCGATGCTGAGGGCGCCAGAGTTGTCCAGATCCAGCTTCTTGAATCTCTTTCCCAGGCGTCGGATTTCGTCGGCATCAACTGTGAGGGGTTACAAGTGATTTTAAATTACTTTTATTTTTTACTGACCAATTGAATAGACTGGATTTCTTTTTTAAAAAGATTGTTGTGTACGTGCAAAACAAGAAATCGTTTAAAAAAGGGCAAAATTCATCGCTCATTTCGAGTAGAGTGGCCAATTTGGACTGTAAATCGATCATTTCCAACAAGGCAAGGTAAACTTGGTAAGTTGGCTATAAGAAAAAATGATCAGAACATCTTTTCATTCTTTTCTCAATGTCAACTTCCTCCATATTTTTTCCAAATAAATCTGCATAGTCCGCAGGCGGAATATTTCTGAAGAAAACAGTTGATAAGTGGAACAAGTTTAAACGAAAATGAAGATATTTTTCATTCATAGAGTAACCGTTTGGGCTAATAGCCTCCGGAACCGATTACCGAGCGTGTCCGATTAAAAAGCGTCAGATTAACAAGCGAATACTATAACGTTCTAATTTGGCTGAGTACAAGGTAGGTATTCAAAAGGAAAAAAATCCCATTTCTCTCGAGTTCTTGATTTCGGCTTTTGACTGAGCACGATGAGTTTTAAAATTATCTGGCGTGGTAAGATAATTTCTTAATTTGAAAATCGGCATTTACTATCGTGCTTTCAAACTGTACTGTTAACCAACTTTAACTATTATTTGGAATCAGAGAATAATTCGAAATTGTTTTTAGGATTTTGAACGAATGAAGAAATAAATTTGTTGGGCCACAGATTCAAGTTAAAAAACATTCTATTTTCAAGGGAGTTTAACAATCAGGGTCATTCTTCCCTTAAAAAATTGGCTAACTTAATATGACGAGTTTAATTTCAGTTGCTGTAAGAAAAATTAATTTTCATTGATGGTTCTTTAAATGTTTTCCATACTTGTCTATTTAATCACGATATAATAGTTTCATGTAATCATGATTTATAACATCTTCAAACAGTGTTATAATAAAAAAAAGTTGAAGCTAATAAAATAATTTTCAATTTAGTTATTATTATTGTTATTATTTTTATTAAAGACATTTTACCATTTACATGGCATTCGTGTCTGTTACTATAACAACAAAAACATCTACAGCTTATCCGTCAGATTACAGAGTTTTATGAATTTTACAACGTTGGTTTCTTTGCTTGTACAATTCGATAAAATATCATAGATTGAACCTTCCATATCACAGGCTCGTCGGGCTTGATCAAATCCTCTACAATCAACCAGAATATGTTGGACAGTTATTCTTACTCCACAAAAAGAGCATTCAGGAGGTATAGATCGTTCCAAGAGAAAGCTGTGTGTTAAACGAGTATGTCCGATACGCAACCTAGTTAACATTTAGTTATGAATCGAGCAAAACAAAAAGAACGAATCGTTTCAAGATAAAAAAAAAATCATTACCCTGACAGAAGACAAGAAAAAAATATCTATGGAACGAATGCTGCGCAGAACGTGCCCTCACTTTGCTGACATTCATT
>NC_073691.1:152036816-152061816 GCF_029784155.1 Uranotaenia lowii | reverse complement strand
AGCTGCGTTATTATCTAGGAGGGGTATTTGACTTTGTGACGAAATGCTACGAGGGGGGAGGAGGGGTATAAAAACTTACAAAAAAAAAGCTACGTCATTTATGGATGTTCCCTAATGGAGTTGAAAGAACATTCAGTGAAAGTAAATCCCATCTAAACAATTTCCTCGCTACGAGTAGGGGTACACTGATGGACATAAGTATTCGACATTTTTATTGTTTTGTTGAAGTTTTCGTTGCCTTATCGTACATTTCACAGAATCTACTCATATTAAAATATGTAAATATCACAAACTAGGTGGTGGTGAGAGGTTGTTGCTTTTCATAAGAGGGTCTTATGGAAACAGGAAATTTTACGTTTGAAGAGAAAATATCAAGATAATTGATGTTAGAAACGATTAGTTTATTTGTTGTTTGTTTACAATAACATCATGATCACCATAAGCAGCACATCAAGGCATGGTTCCAACAGTCATTCTGCCGCACCCGGTCCATTGAACTTATCCTTTTCGCCGGTCAACATGCTGAAAAATAAACATAAAAATATGTGTTTACGTTAACAAATAATTTGAACGTTCACAAAAAAATAAACTCACCATGTAGAATAACAAAATCACATTCAACTTTGAAAAAAACTGATGGCTCCACAACTGGCTAGTGCTTGGTACAACGACGAGAAAATGACTGATGGAATGAATGTGTTCATTATTTTTTCACAATGCCGCTTCTTCTTTTTTTTTTTAAATATGTCTTTATTTGTATCAATTCATCATTACATTTATATTACATTTTTTCATTAAATTAGGTGTTCAGCTCAATAATGAACTGTTCAGAGCCCTATAGTTAACTAGATATTAAAAATTTATTTGTAAGAATTAAATTTGCTTAGCGCAATTAAGTATTTAATGTAGGAGAACATTCTGTAATGGCAAAAATATTTTAAATGCCGCTTCTTCTATTTTTCATAAGAACTTCGTATGAAGGTATGAATATTGAAAGAATTTCATAAGACTCATATGAAAAATTAGTTTGGACGCAAAAAAGTGGTTCATAAGATGTATCTTATGAAATATATAATAAGATTTCCTCTGAGTGTAAATGAATGCGATAAGTTAGAATATGTCGAATAATTATACCCATCATACATTACAGTTTTTTCCGAAAATACCCTTCCATGCCAAATTCGGTTCCATTTGTTCGACTAGTTCTTCAGTTATGTAAAAATTGTATAGGAGCCACCCTCCCCTCTTCATATATCCCCACTGGAAGGAGGGATGGGTGCCAAATATTCATTGAAACATTTGTTCTATTTGCTTGATTAAACTAAAGTTATGTAAAAAATTGTAAGAAATTCCCTCTCCCCTCGTCCTATCCCCCTACTGGAAAGAAAGAGGGGTCTCAAATAATCATAGAAATATTTCTCGTACTCAATAACTATCTAATGAAAAATTTGGTACCTTTTGGTTGATCGGTTCTCGAGTTATGCAAACATTTGCCTGTTGTTTCGGATGCCTCCTTCCCCTTTCTTGTGAGAGGGAGGGATCTGAAACCATGAAAGTAGCCTTGCCCGGCCTCCAATACCCCCACTTGCCAAGTTTCACGCAAATCAGTTCAGTGGTTTCCGAGTCTATAGGAAGCAGACAGACAGACAGACAGAAATCTATTTTAATGTATGTTGATATGGTGGGGTAAAAGTACGACCTTAGTGCTGTCCTATTTTTATAAAATTTTGCAGTTGTTTTTCTAAAAAATCAAAAACAGCATTTAATTCCTTAGAATTTTATGTCTCTTCTCAAAAACTATTAAGCTAATCAAATGATGGATTTGATAGCAGTAGTGAAAAAAAAATATCACCCTAAAAAAGTTAACCCATTTTTTAAGCTTAATAACTTTTTTATCTTAACTTGAATCGAAATGCATTCTTGAGATGAAGTATTTGTCATAGTTTAGGCTTTGATAAAACCCGTTTTTAAAAGAAATCAGCTGAAGGGGGCCAAAGTTATTGATGAAAACCTGCATTTTTAAGTCCCTCCCGAACAAAATGTCTCAAAATCCCATACAAACTTCAGACTCGTTGAGCGACCCCTTCCCGTGATCCGATCTGGCCCAAATCTGGCATGAGATCTTTTACTAGGCCAAGGGTCAATTTTAGCCTGCAGCGCATATCTTTTTCAGAAATCGGATTATTTGGGGCACTCTATTGAACATGTACCGGAGGCCGTCAAATGACGATTTTTGAACTTTAAACGATGATTACGCCTTGTATTATTGGTTTTTCGCAAATTTAACGACAGGAGATGAGATAATTCCATTATTGAATCATAAATACCAATAAATAAAACAAAATAGATTCCAATTGGAATTGTTTCTTCCAATATTCAGTGATTTTATAATTTACATCATTTTTATTTTACATGTTGCCGAATTTTACATAATTTTTTATTTTACACGTTGCAACATTTTACTGTCGTGTAATTTCCAACTAGCACTGAAAATTCCGTCATATATGATGCTTCTTTTTATTTACATCACATGTGCTGTGATTTTACAGATTTTTTTCGTAGTGTGTATAACTTTAAAGTTATTTAAAGTCCAAAAAAGTTTTTATGAAAAAACATGCTTCACGAAAAAGGCTGTAAATCAGATATTAAGTGCTTGAAAAAAATTAAACTTAGTGCCTGAGAAAGCTGAAGTTAGAATCTATATGTTACACATATGGAGCTTTTTTTAACTTCTTAAGATCATGGCCACAAAAAATGTAAAAAAGTTGTGTAAAACCCGTATTTTTCAATCAATCAACCGCCAAAGCTGTTCCTGTTACAGTAGAAAACTTTGAAAAAGTGAATTGAAAAGTGGACGTTATTTGTCACATTTTGGCATCTTTTGATTTTTGAAATACGAAATACATAATTTATGACGACTTTTCAAAGGTAGCTGTTTTCGAACTTTTTATCAATTTGGATTTTCTGAGACAATTCCTACACCTAAATTCAGCTTTGAACTGGATTTTGAGTAACATTAGACAATAAAACTATATCCAAAAGAAAGCTAATTTCATACCGGTTCTTGTGATGTTACTGCATTGGCGGTGCAATGCTTAGCAAAAATATGATAAATAAAACAGTGAAGTAGTTTCTGAATTTTGAAAAGTCAGCCCAAATTCTTGCTTGGCAGACGGGCGCAGTGGGTGGTAATACCTCAAAGCTATTTTGCACACGAAGACGGATGAAAGGAAACGAAAAAACAAACAAGCATGAGCTCAAATTCTTAAGTTTCACTTTCAGAAATATATTTATTGTATTTTTGTAAAGCATTGCACCGCCAAACACAAAAAAACATCAAACGTATGCTTGTTGTGTTCAAATATGAGCGCGTAGAGACAAATGGCGCCAACACCAATTTAAGCTTCAATATGGTTTATTAATTTTAAAAATTCTCTTGCACGTTTTTGCAATAAACGCTCGTGAAATTGAGTAAAAATAAAACTTCAAGTTGCAATAAGTTGGCTAGGAAACGTCGTAGAATGTTGAAATCTTGTGCAAAACGTGTGAATTGAATGCTCCAACAAATGTTCAGAACATCTTGTTCATGTAAATCCTCATCTAACTATAGTTAAGTTTAAAAAACTAACTTTTAAATAACTTTGAAAAAACGAACACACACACATAGGATCTCAGTGAAACTTCATGTTTCTTTGAAGAGATCTAAATTCTACTTAAGACTAAGCGTACATCTTTCAAGGATATAATGGCTAGCATCTTATTAATGCTAACACCACCAACCCACAGAAAGAGTACTTTGTTTGCCGTGACCAAGACTTGATCTAATGACCTCTGGCTTAGAAGACTTGAACGCTATCCTCTAGGCCACGGTCGGCGGCTTTCAACTTTCAACTTTCAAAAGAAAACTAAAACTCTGGTCTGAAAGAGATAGAGTTTTGATGTATTCGATAAAGTTTCATATTTTGACGTATTCTACAACTTTTTAGTATAAAGTAAAGCTCCATTTATTGAAATTAAAAAGTTAGAATTTTTAATTTTTTTTATAGTGGACTTAGACTAACTTTTGATGCTTTCAAGTAAAGAAGTATGTTTGAAGAAGCAAATGTTCTGAAGACACTTAGATCAGGGGTGAGCAAACCGCGGCCCGCGGGCCGCCTGTGGCCCGCGAGACCCTTTTGTGCGGCCCGCGAAGCTTTTTTCAAATTTTTATGCCTTTTCAACAATGGATTGTTAGGAAAATTAAAATGACTTGATCAAAATAGGCTCTTATCTGCATTTGTCCACAATCATTGAGATTGTTAACTTTTTCTGGCTTTTAAGCATTTATTATGTTCTGTTCAAGGCATAAATGCAATATTTGTTATTGGCTTAACCTAATTTAGGGTTTTTTTTATATTAAGGACTAGCTGATTTTACCCGGCCTTGCACGGGTTCACATAAAATATAAATCGAAATGAGTCGTTTGACTTTTTGAAATTTTGAAAGCTTTTTGTTCATCATCATAACAAATTGGACCATGTTTGGCCATGTGAGCTTTGTAAGTTTTGTTAGTCTTCTTAAAGTTTAAATTGGGATTATTAGCAAATTTTATCGTTTTCATATTATTGAATAACTAATATTTTTTAGATTCGCTAATAGAAATATATTCCCTTGAGTGCATATCAATTCTATCACGAAAACCATTTCAATCTAAGGTTGCCAGGTTGCCCGGATTTATCCGGATTTGCTAGAACATTTAAATAAAAATTTGAGGTAAGTCCGGTCTGGCCCGGTTTCCAGGATTTTGTTGCAAAAAGCCCGGATTTTTTCCGGATTTATTCACATCATTTTTAAAACTTACTATAAACCGAGATTTTATAATTATTATGATTTTTTCATTTTTACTTTCAAAAATAAGTTTCAAATGGAAGTTTTAGAAACAATCACGACTCGTGTTTGGAAGCTTGATACACAATTTAAAATCTTCTGATGTGGTTTGTTGAAAAAAAATATTGCAAGTATATTTTTCGTTATTTTTACTTAATAATTCCGTGGTTTTGATCAAGTTTGCCCGGATATTGCCAGGATATCGGTTTGAACATTTTGAAATCAAATGCTGGATCCCGATACGGCAATTCTGGCAACCTTATTTTACACCCACCATTTTTTAGGAAGCTTGAATTGAATTACCCTTTTTTCATCACATGATAATATTTTTTTATCTTTTCCATGGGTTATCTAGAGAAAATCCAATGTATTAAGCTTGAAAACAAATGTTGACGACCTCTTTTCAAGATCTACCCGTAGAATGAAATACGTATTTAAGTTTTATTTTGTACTTAGAAATTTCTGAATAGATTTCCGCTAAAAACTTATAAAAGACTTCCTCTGCATGTTTTCAATGTGCTTTTTAAGTTTTTTTTTTTTAAATTAGATGGTAGAATTGAACACATCGATGATCAATAATAACTTAAAAATAAAAAAATTACAAATGAAATTGAATTGTACAAAACTAAAAACTTCAGATTAAATTACTAAAAGTCTCGTGCGTTGGTTTTGGTTTTAATTTTTTTTTCATAAAATGAACGTTTAATTGTCTAATTCCTATTGTAAGTTAAATTCCCACACGGCAATCAAAGTGTTGAGATCGCCGCCTTGACCTTACAACCCTCAATTTTATTAATTGTTTCCCTATGAGGAGTTCCGTAAATATGAAAATGGATGGTTCCTAAAAGCTGGAACATTAGTTTTTAGTTCAAATAGTTATTCCACTGAAGAAGTCAATTCATAATAAACATGAATTAATATATCCATACTTTACACACTGCATATTCTAGTAGATTCTCAACCACTGTTCTTCTCAATATATTTCAAATGCTCAAATGTTCAAATGCCTCGTACGGGTACCACGTGCTTTGAACAGTAGAAGGAAAAAACACCCGCCAAAATTTCACCACTAAAATTTTTTATGCTCAGCAAGCTTTGATTTGCTTTCCAGTGCACGTGAGCTTTGGATGGTCGTTTCTAATGCCTGGCCCATGGTGATGGTGAAAACAATCCCGCCAAAGGAAACGAAAATTTGTTGACAAATTGGTGCCATGACTTTTGGTTTGTGGGAATAAAAACGTAAGTTGTATGGGAGGGTCCCTTTTCTTAGATGGGAGGGGTTCAAAACTATTACCTCGACCTTTCTCATGTCCGTTTACATCACTGTACCAAATTTCAAGCTGATCGGTTAAGCGGTGTGGATTTGTATAAGGTGCATATATATATACAAACATATATAGCCCAACTTATCTTTATATATTAGAAGATACATTTTTCCTAATAATTTAACTCTTACCACCTTGAAAAGCATAATCCATTAAAGTGAGGAAGAGCAGCTAAAGCTACACATCATCAAAGGTATTTCGCAGTCCGTTAGTGAAGTCATTATTTTCGTCTCAAACAAAAATAAAGCTGAATGATAAAAATATGCTCAGCAGATAATTTTCTATCTAATTCGGTAAAAAGGCTTGCTCTGTTAGCATTCAAATACTGGCAAAAAAATTCCAACCAAAACCTTGTTAAATATTATTTATTTCTGAATATTGACGAAAAACGAAAGTTTAATAATAAAGCCTGGGAGAACGATTTTAGATTTTGTATTAACATGAATCAGCCGGCATTAAAGTTACCGACAAAAATTATTATATCTTGATAAAAACCATAGATATTGGAAATTCTGTGATTTGACCCAAAAGTTATTTGACGATGTGAAGCTTTTTTCAGAAATTTGATAGAAAATTTATAACAAACAACGATAAATTGAGTTGTTTCACTCATAATATACCTTTTGGAATCCTATACCAATGATATCTAAATAAGATTAAAAGTTATGAAAATCTGGATAAAAATTCTAGAATCAAGCATGTAGTTTTGAAGATAGTTTCTTAAAAATATGTGAAATTGAAAATTTTTCTGTGATTTCTATACAACCTTGCTCAACATCTCAATGCAATGATCCAATAAAGAACTTCGTTTTAAAAAAACGAGGTTCTTATCGTTCGTTGGAAAAAAATCTAGGCTTTGAGGACAAGTTTTAATTATGGAAAAACAAAACACAGAAAGTCAATTAGCAATTCAACGTTCAACGTTAAGAAGACGGTGATTGACTATTGAAAAATTGAGAGATAGTAAAAATGACAAAGATTTAGTGATGTACCTTTTCAATATCGGGTATTTAAAAAGTCGTGTTGAATTTCTGTTTTTAAACTCGTGAATTCGGTTTATCTTTCCTTTGTTCAGATTTGTCTTCGCCAAAAATTTTTAGTTATAAAAACTGACGTGAAGTTCTGCTAAATATTAAGAAAAAAAAAAGTTATTTTAAGTGCGGCCCGCCGACAAGATCTCAAATTTAAATTGGCCCGTTGGTTCAAAAGGTTGCTCACCCCTGGATTAGATAAAAGACAGAAGCAAATGTTCACTTAAGAGCACATAAGAGATTAGATAAAAGTCAGAGGCGCTAAAGTTCAATTTTTAACCCTTTCGGACCACTGTGCCATGGGGTGCCGGTCTTACCCCACTGGTTTATGAATACTGTTTTTGTCGCTGTTTTTATAATCAATACTATAGTTATAAAATAACGGTTTGAAATCTCTGACAGCGTAGATATCTTATTGAAGACAATCTAAGCAACAATTATGTGAAGGAAACAGAACAAAATTGGCTTTCAGTTCTTGCAAAATGATCGTTTTCCTTAGGGGGCCGGGCTTACCCCCAGTTCCCCTAAATGTTTTTCTTGTTTCGCTTGAATGTAGTGGTCATGCATCATTTTGATTAGGAGTTCGAGTCCTTGTGCCAGTAGTGCTTTTCAAACATATCATCTTTGGCACAGTGCACATTTCAGCGCATTTTCGGCACTGAGATCTGCTAAATAGGCATTGGATTTTCTTCTATGGGTGTAATAACGCCAATATCGCAAAACATTAAACAGTTGATATGGACGACCCATTTAGCCGAACCCTGACCCCTGTTTATTGATTTGTATAAGATATTTGCATATAAGAGACTCATTCTGTTTCAATCTCTTAGAATATTAACACAAAAATTCGCTAAGTATTGGATAATTTCTGAGACGATCGGGACTATTTAAGTGCCTCCAAAGTAGTCTCGATGGCCTCAGAAACTTACCAATGCTCAGCGAATTTTTCTGTTCAATATTCTAAGAGGATGAAAAAAAGAATCTTTAATATGCGAATACCCTATACAAAAATTTGTCAAAATGTGTTACTTCGATTTTGCGTGAAATCATAAATAAATTTTTTTTTTGTGTTACACGTGGACTAACAATACGGGAGCTCCACGAAATTCGCAAGTGCTTTTCATTTAAAACTTCGATTCCCAAACCTTAATTAAGAAACTCATGGTTTTGGATACAATTCTAGAAGATATCTGTTAAAATTCAAAGTTTTTATAGATGAATGTCTCGTGTTATCTCAGTTGGTTTATTTTATATATTATAGTTAGTTTATATTTGTTTTTGGAAGCAGCGAGCTGGTCTGAAACTAAAATATTAATGGAGTGAAAAAGAAATTTTAAATAAAAATTGCAGCTTCGACGTGTAGCGTACTTTGAATTTTTGAAACGTGTTGTTGTTTTTAACCTTTCGTGCACGTTCATGGGTCGGTATGAAAAACTAGACTGCTGCGTTAAGTTTTTTTTCGTAACAGAAGAATATGCAGCTTTCTGTGTGGATCGCCGAAAAATTGCAAAAGCTTTGGATAGCTAAAAGATAAGTATCCTTTCATTGCATTACTTCTTCATGATGTATTTATACAATAGCTTAACTCTATTATTGGGGATTCGTGGGGGGGTAGGACAGGACATCGAATGAACGGAAAACTGATGTACAATGGATTGTGGGTTCAAGCCAGCCGGAGTATCTCGGCAAATTTGGAATCATGAGTGGGTAACTTAGGTACCTTTTCAGGATTCTTTATTTGTTTCGAACAGTTTGAAGGGAGTGAGATGAGTCAAACCTGTCCCAAGCCAGTGGTAACGGACCCCTTGGTTGTGCTGCAATTATTGTTGATGAGTTAAGCATGAACAGTATTTGAAAGTGCGATCGAGACTTCCCGTACTGACTCGGGTCGAAAGACCTATCAGCCACTGGTGGGTCAAACATACATACATACATACATATAGTTAGTTTATATTTATATTTATAAGAGGTTTGTAACATAAGATACCTAAGTGGAAACTCCGTTCACGAGCGTCTTGAACTTGAGCAAACTAGACACAAAAAGTTGTAAACTCCTCACAAATGCCACGATAAATTTAAATTCATTACTCCAAATCGGCACGTGTTCACACCCTCTTATTTACTTTGGCCGTCCAAACACATCCTGCAGAGAACTGATAAGCATCCTCATCCCTTCTATCGTTTTCCAACTCAATGTGATTGACTTCGTCCTGCCATCAGACAGAAAGTTCATCTTTTCTAACCACCGAAAAGGCATGGGAAAATTTGTACCTTCTAACTACGCAAAGCTCAACTAGTGTTGGCTAATCCTGTAAATTAATTTCAAATGATGTCTTCAGGAGCGTATTTATTTGCAACACACGCACTTGCCAGCCAAAAGTCGACACCAAAACGGGTCACGTGCCTGATTGGCGTAATAGGATAAAGATTGGTTTATTTTTATTGGACCAAAATCACACCCGGAGGCAGCAGCCAGCCAAATGGCAAAGACTTGGTTTCTATCCTTTACCACTAAATGCATCTAACTCAACCGACGCGTGTCCTTCGGTCCTTTTTTTCTACAAATTGCATAAGGGGGGAAATTTTTCTCATGAAACTTTGGAAAAGACGTTCACTCAATGTTAAAACCACGCCCATTTGAGTTCATTCATATTTGAGTGACTTTAAGTTGGGCTGTGTCGATTTTCAGTTTTTTTAGTCAATGAAGATACCTCTCTATTATTTTTGTTGTTAAACTCTGATTTTAAATCAACAAATTCTGAACAAATAATTATCGAATCCAAAAAGCTCCCTTAATTGTCCCTACGAGTTTGTTCGATAAGAATCAAATAAGATTGCATTTATTCCACTCGGGATCATGCCCGTCAGAAATACTGTTCAAATGTCACGAGATTCGATACAGAACAGAAAATGTTTCCGATGATCAGATCTCGTGACACGGCTGATCCCGTACGAACTTCGTTTCCTAGCAACTATGAAATAAATGTGATAAAATAACTTTTTTTTTTTTCGTGGCGTTTAAATAGCTCGGGGAGCTGACGCTTGAAATGAAAATTAGAATAGTTTGGAGAAGAAAATTTAAAGTTTCGCGTTTTTTAAAGCGTTCCTTTTTTTTCTGATTCGTGCTGTGCAAGAACCGCAAGAAGATGCAGTTGCATATCCGTGGTCTGAACACTCGCGTCCTGGACGCTGAGCCCCAGGAAACCATCAATGAAATCAAGCTCAAGCTTGCATCGCTGGAATGTATCGAGGACCACCAGCAGCTGGTGCTGTCCTGCCAGGGCATGATCCTGAACGGCGATTCGCCCGTGTCGGCCCTCAGCTCCGTCGAGTTGGACCTCACCGTACCACTGCTTGGTGGTAAGGTGCACGGTTCGCTGGCTCGTGCAGGTAAGGTCAAGGGCCAGACGCCCAAGATCGAAAAGAAGGAAAAGAAGAAGAAGACCGGTCGTGCTAAGCGGCGCATCCAGTACAACCGCAACTTCAACAACGTGGTGCAGGCCTTCGGTCGCCGACGAGGCCCCAACGCCAACTCGACGTAAGTTGTTGGTCTGACAGCTGAGCGGAGATTCTTTTACGTTTACGTTTCCAACTATGAGCGTAGGAAGAGAGAGAGGGGAGGGATGCTAACACGACCGCAGTGTTTTTTTTTTCGGAAATACCGTCTCTGTGGTACTGCGGTAGAATAAAAACGGTAATAGTAAGCGATCTTGAGACGTTGGTTAGACCATCAAGCACTTCATTGTATCCATGGAATATGGATAAAATGCAGTTCAAGATAATAAACCAACCCCTCCCGATACCAGTTGGAGGAAGGACATGGGCGGGTTTGAGACTGGCCTCTACATACTCCCCACGCAACTAACTACATTTAATTTTTGTGTTATTAAAGGAATCATTTTAACTTATCTTATATGTTTTTCCTTCCTTCGTCGTCGTCTGTTGAACGTCTCCTCCGTGGCTCCGCCCCAATTCCACTGGTATGTGTGATGGGTTTCGTGATAGTTGTCTCGGGGTTTTTCAGTCATCAGATGACTCCGAATCGTATGCGTATATGAAAATAAAAGAAAGAGAAAAGGAGAGGAAAGAGAAATATAAAGGAAGGAATTAGTTTTTGAATGAATTAATTGAAATGTTATTTGCTGTTTTTCCCTAATTTTTTGCCTTTCATTTTCTAAATTTGCTGTTCTTTAAAACCTTATCACCAAGTGTGGTCAACTTCTCAAACAAACTCTAATACTCAATCTACACGATAGGGGTTCAATTCAAATAAACCGTGTGCTTGTTTTTAAATGCCCGAAATAAATGATCTGAACTATCTACTCATTCTTGCTTATCGAAAGCATATATTCTATTTTAAACTTCGATTTATGAATTTCAATCCTAACCGAAAAATGTAAAGATCTGCCAAAATTAATAAATAAATAAAAACAAATGTCGAAAGTGTATTACAAACTGAAATATAATATTTGTCAAAACAGCATTCCCGTCCAATGAGCCCCTAGTTCTTGTAAAATGCTTGATTTAAGAATAAGCCAACGAAATTCATAAACCGCAAATGCACACTTTCTAGAGCATTGGGGAGGCGAATACCATTACCTATACCTAACCTAGCAATACTTGAAACATCCTTATTCTATGAAACTAAACTAGCTAACTACCTTACCAAACAGATTATGCCCTATTGAAAAGTATCACTTTATGTCGGCAAAATGTGATATTTTCACTACAAAATTTTCCCATTGTTCAACGGAAGGGAGGGCAAGTGTTTCAACTCCCATTCATCTTATCAGCATGGATCATGAAAAATTGGAACACCATTGAACCTACCGCTAATTTAATTTAAATAAAGGTGTCCATCACGCCTTCTAATTTGAGTCATATTATGATCCATGCTTGACAAGATGTGTGCAACGACCCTCTCAGGACAATGATAGTAAACCATCATTATCACAAGCATGCACACCGCCGCCGTGACCCGTGGGAACCCAGGGTACGGAAATAAATGTGATAAAATAACTTCAAACAAAATAAAATCTCAGTGTTTCGGTGAGCCTTATGTGACAAAAAATATCACTTTTTTTCTCCACAGAAAGTTATCAATTCTGGAATGGAAGAGTCATCAACAAGAGTAAGAGTAAGTGAATTTTATTAGTAACTAGCTGATCCGGTGTGCTTTGCTACACTTTCTAAAAATCAAAAAAAAAAATAATAAAAAAATAATTTCACTATTAATAAATAATCGATATCTTTACAATGAGAGCTTTCACATCGAATTAGGCCGGAACAAATATCAATTTCTTCTTTTGTCACCCCCTCCCCCCTTCGA
The DNA here is from genome assembly GCF_029784155.1 of Uranotaenia lowii. Classification (NCBI taxonomy): domain Eukaryota; kingdom Metazoa; phylum Arthropoda; class Insecta; order Diptera; family Culicidae; genus Uranotaenia; species Uranotaenia lowii. The sequence goes on along the minus strand of NC_073691.1, from coordinate 152,049,265 downwards.
AATTTTCAAAGAAATCCGAAGGGGGGAATAAATATCCGAATGATTACAAGAGCAAAAAACAAATTGTGGAAGATGGAAGTTTTATCCGTTTTATCACCTTCAGATCTCGTGCAATCATTGAGCACCGACTCATGCATCATGGCATTGAGAATGTTCATGGTCCGTCGCGGGAAGAGTTTTTTATGAAAAGGTGTGATTGGTAGTGGAAGTTTTGAGGCGTGCGAATAATAATTCGAAAATTTACAAAAGGTTACATTAAATAATACGGAAAAAAATAATCTTTTGAGGCGTTAGTATCAGGTTCTCCATAAACCGGTAAAGTCGATGATTAAATTTAGAAAGATAATTGATAATAACACAATGCTTCATAATCAGGTTCTCCAAAAACTGTAAAAGTCCAAAATTTGAGGTTACATTGTTCACCTTAATAGACATTCCTACCTGGCTAGAAGACCAAATGGTGATAATTTCGTTCAAGGTATTAATATTCATGAAATTATACAGATTCCGACCACATGAACATCTTGTTAAGAGAAACTTTACCATACTCAAACTTAGGCAAACACTAAATGTAAGTTCCTATATTTTCCTACTATTATACATCACTTATCGAGCTAAATCGTTTTAGGAGATTTTTATTCAAGCTGAATTAAAGATTAAATAACCCAGAAGTCGAAAATTATTTATTTGATAACGGTATCCTTAACAAAAGGGGAATAGAGCGATGGCCTAGTGAATTGAATGAAAGAAAAATTTCATGATTTTTTTCTGTAGTTGAAATGTTATAAGTAATGCTAAAAAATTTAGCCCCTTAATTTATGCAGCGTCATTGTCCATCTTCCAAATTTAATTGTTGTTCGGCCTTACACACGAACTGCCTTAGTTTATTAATTACTAGCATTTGTTAATATTATGAAGGTGTTTTGTATCTTTTATGATCAAGAAAACTCGTTAAAACCGTCAAATTGAGACTGATCAATGTTACCCCAAAGCATCAAATTATAAACAAAAACGAAATCGATTTTTTAATGAAATTTTAAGTAGTCTAATAAAATTTTGCAACCATGTTTTACGTTCATAAGAGTCTAGCACTGGTTTTAAAAATATGAAACATGCCACATTCCCCTTGAGAGGAAAAATAATCGAGAAATATTGTAAAAAAATGATCAATCTTACCCCGTTTTACGGTATCTACATAATTTCTAACGGCACTGTAGCTTTCCCTTTCATGTTCATGATGAATAGTGAGTTCATCCAAACGAAATGAACACAAACTACGAAACAAGAATTCACGAGCTGACATTTGTATTCCATGCGTAGAGGTCATATTTCGTGTCCTGTCCTGGTACCGGTTTTGTTTCCCAATTTGCAAAAGAAAACTGTATCAACCGTACCTGGTCGATAATTCGAAACGATAGCTAATAATACTGTAAATAATGACAGGGTTGAAAAAAATAAATAAACTGATTACCGATAAGCAGTACGCTGAAGCCCTGGCTGGTTTGAACGATCTCAATATCAGGTGAGATATCAATGTTATACATCGTCACTAAATCTTGGAATTTTTTTCTAATTACGAAATTTTAGTCTTGTCAGCTACGATGATTTCCAACAGGAATCAACGGAAATATACAATAACTTTTTGGCATGCTGTCCAGCGGAAGACGAAACACAAGCAAAAGTGGCCATCAAATGTCTCAATTTGTTGAAACGATCTTGTGCCTTGGGAGAAACCTTCCAGAATGAGATAATTTCCAAGGAGTCATTTATAATTAAAATAAGAGAAATATTACAGGACCATCAAGCAAGCGAAAGCGTTCGCATAAACTGCCTTCAGCTTTTGGCAAACCTCTGTGTTCAAAATAAATCTAATCAGGAAACAATTCTCAAGGAGTTTAAAGATTTTTTACTCAAAAGTATAGAAGACAACACGAGCTATACCAATGCCTCGACTATGATAGTCTATAACTCGTTCATCTACAAGAGCGAGATCGGCCTCAGTGCCCAAGAACTGCTGGAGGTATTATTGGCCAATGTAGAAAAGAATAGAACTGACCAGTCGGAAGTACCTGAATTTGTAAGCATCTTTCTAGAGTATCTTATGTGCGAAAGTAACGAAATCGTTGATCAATATGACAAAATTTCCAACGAAAAGCGAATCTTATTTTTGCACTATCTTACCGAATATATCCGGTATGATAACCGTCGAAACAGACCTCTGACTCAAGACTTGTTCAAGCATTTGCTGACAAATTTTAAACGGAAGTCGGATGAAATTTTGAAAACTAATGAAGATACGAAAATGGAGTTAGGTGATGTTGAGGAGGTTTTCACCCTGCTAGCATTGCTGTCCGACTGCACGTGTGTTGAACCATACGGATCATTTCTCCGACAGGATGGATCCCTGTTTCTCAACATGGGCTGTATGCGAATAATGTAAAGTTGAATTTCTCTATAATTACTAATAACAAACTTTGCAGGTTTGCTGCGGCTATTACAAAAAAGGGGAAAAAGTGAAGACGAAAACATGTTTACACCGATCCAGAAGGTGGAAGAAATCCTTAAAATTCGACAAGGTACTAGCGAGCTGAACATCGAACAGGAAATATCCTTTTCGCTCAAATCATCCTTGGTCAAAGCGCTCGCTAACCTTTCTTACAAAAACAAAAAGAACCAGAACTTGGCCCGGGAAATGGAAATCATGAGTGCCATCCTAGATTGTACGAACCTGGACGCTCGTAATCCTTGTAAGTTAAGATATTTCTAGACTTCCAATCAAAATTAATTTTTGTTTGTTTCTTTCAATTCAGTCATTCAAGAGTGGAGCATTCTTGCTATAAGAAATCTTTGCGAAGAAAATCCGGAAAATCAACAATTCATTGCATCTTTGACTAAAATAGGAGACGCTCCGAATTCTTCGTTAACAGCTGATTTCACTACCGGTACGGGAGGAACCATTCGGATCAGTGCAAGTTCAAGTTCACCGGCGACATCCACATCCCGTGGACAGTAAATTTATTTTACAATAAAAATCAATTGTTCAGTCAATACCACAAATCTAATTGCTTACCTTGAGTTTGCGTTTGCGTTTTCGGTGAATACTGGACTAGATCACACAATTTTGGTGTTGTTTTAGGCAAACAATTTGCTAGGGAATTGTTCGTAAAAAAGACTGGGGTTAAGTTTTCCAATAGGCTTGCGTTCGAATCTAGAAAAACAAGATAAGTACAAAATATAAGCTTTAAGAACATTTTTGATTGAATCCAACAAGCACCTTTCCTCCGGGATGATCGTTAGAGTAACGTTAACACTGCGCAAAGTCACCTCGGTGGGACGAATCGAACCAAAAAAGTCTGTTATGGGTACTTTGTGAGGATCCTTGGGATACAAATCCTTCCGGACACCAACCGTGGAGATACAAACTCGTTTGGGACAAACCGAAAGCTGAAATTCATAGAACGAAACATGTCATTTTTTTCCTGTGTTCTTCATGTTTGATGAAGCTTGATGATCTGGGAAACAAACTTACGAATTCTCCCATGGTTTTTTTGCTGTTGGCCTCCACTTTTTCCAGAAATTCCAGCGCATAGTATGTGTAGCGATCGATGATATACACCCCGATAGCCGGATCGACGTGATGTGAAAGAGAATCCTCTCCCACGAGGCTACTGGCCACAGCCAGAATATTCGGGGAGTAAAACTTCTCGTACATCGACGCCGCCTGGCAGGTATCGATCATAAAGAACAGCTCATTGTATCGCTGCTTTTGCCACATTTGTTCAATAGCGTCCGCCAGTTCCTGGTTCGTGATTTCTTCCGAATCTTGGAACTTCAGAAATCCATCTCCACCGTGTCCGGTCAAATAGATCAGCACATTGCTACCGGCATCGGAGAGCAAGCGTTTGGATCGTGCCGTTCCATTCTCATTCCTTCCGGTTAGCAATCGGACAAAATTCTCTACGGTCACCTCGTAGCCTCGATAATCTACCTCGACGTCGGCACCGTACACATTGATGTGCTGATTGGCGTTGTTGAAAACCGTAGCCGGGCGTGGATTTCGCGGGTTGCAAGCCATATCATCGGCCACCATCAGCAGAATCTGACTGTCCGGGATGCCGAGTCGTTTGACCGATCGGTAAACCGACAGCACGTTGGCAATGTGCCGATAATTGAACCAAAACCGGGATGTGTCCACCAGCACCGCCCAATTGTTGGTGTGGGAACTGCTTGTTACGAACTGTTTCGGGAGCTGAATCACCGATAAACAGAAAGGTTAGTTGTTTGTTAAAAAAGTAGGGTAAGATTGTATAAACTTACCTCAATTTCGTTTCCATTACATGGTCCATAAAATAGCAATATAATTGAAAACAAAACTACTAAAGGGAAACATATTTTGCTAAACATTTTTCAAATTAAGAAAAACCTTCTCACACTCGTGCGTGTTTATTTTTGAAATTAAGACGAAACACTTTGAAAAATATTTACTCATTAATTGAAATGTTGTAACGCAAAATTAGAGCAACGTATCTGTTCTGTGGTCCAAATCTATATAGGGCTGGAAAACATTTTAAAAAAATAAAAAAAAAACGCTCAAACGTCAAATTGTGGAAGAAAAAAACAAAAAAAAAACGCTAAAATGTCAATTGGATCTGATTAAATCAATCAAGAATGACCATTCTTAAAACTTTTTTAATTCGTTGAGAGTTTTGCATTAGATAAGTTTGCAAGTTTCACCAAACTGAGCATGCCTCATCTATGAAACAACAGCTTTGTTGATTTTGTTTGGTTCCGGCACGAACTTTTATCATAAACGATTACAAATCTTTTAAAAAGAGACCCAAATTCCGAAAGAAATTTTTCTCAGTGTTTAATAAATATATGAACTGGCAACGTTGCCAACAAACGTCAAAATCGCAAAAACGTCGAACGAAAAATAGCACAAAAGAAAATTGGAAAAAATTGTCTGTCGCCTCTCCAAAAGCAGAGACAGAGGACGAAAAATAGTGAAAAGCTCCGTTGTTCCGTCGTGATCTGTTGTGTGTAGCAGTTTTTCCAATAAATTGAATTTAAATCGATTATCATTCCGTGGCCGCGTTCGACTCCCGTGCGTGTTTAAAGGTGTAAACCACGCAAACAATGCCAATGCACCGGAAGTGGCAACTGCTATTGGGCATCAGTGCGTTTCCATAAGGGGGTGACCCAGATTATTGTGACCAGCAACCATCGAAGATTGTATATGGTGTCTCTTTTTTGGAAGCACCAGTGTGAGATGAAAAAAATGGAAATGTTTTGCACATCACCATTGCTCGCGTAGTGTAGACGGGGCGAAGGGGAACCCTAAAATGGTTCGCTGATTTCGTTTCTGCTGCTGTGAGTGATAGTTTCCTGCACTGTTGGTTCAGGATTTTCCATTTTGATTATTGGTCAAGTGTATGAAAAGACAAGATTTTCCTTCGTAAAAACAAGAAGAAAATTCCTCCCCCAAGGAGAAAAAGGGTGAACAAGATTCTTCACCTGCGGGGAAAATAGAGCTAGTGGCGTGAAATGATGTCGTTCCAGATGTTTCGTCCAGGAACGCAAAAACACCGTAGGAAACCAGACTGGGCAACTAGCTCCGGAACCTTTCGGAACGGTTGTTTTGTTAGTCTTCTGCTGTTGAGTCACTGCTGTCTGTCACTAGTCTCAGCAGGGGGTGGCAGTTCAGGCTCGCCAAATGGCGTACCAGCTACATCGGCTTCAATGTCCCTGCCACATCCGCCCGGCAGTGGCAAATGTTCCGAGCTACGGTGTATGAACGGAGGAACTTGTCGCAACGGAACCTGCATATGTCCGGATGGCTGGCAGGGTTCCGAATGTCAGTTCTGCGGTGGCAAAGTTAGGTAAGTGTTGAGATGTATTTTTTTTTATTTTTCATGTTCTTTTTTATCTTTGGAGATCAGCTGAGCTGTCTGGTTTATTGGGGGCTTGTTCAGGTTTCTTACAAACAAGCTGCTTTCCAAACCAGTCTTTACATTTACGTGGTGCTGTGTACTACGAAGATTGATGGTAATAAACATAGTTGAAAAGTTCACAAGGATTTGAAAAGAAATGAAAATTAAGTAGGTAGAAAATTTTAACTGACTGACTTATCTGTAGCGCAGGTGTCTGCGTCTGAGTAGGCTCAGGGCTGATTGAATTCTATCATCATTTATGTTACATTCTACCATTTCATTAGGTGTTCAGCTCAATAATGGACTTTTCAGAGTCCTGTAGTTAAATTAATATTAGACATTATTTATTCGGCTTAAATTTGCTGAGCACAATTAAGCATCGTGAGCACAATTTTTAGTGACGTTTATGTCCTGAGTGGACAAAATATGCTACCAAATGAAATGATGGAGCTCTGATTTGGTCGGTTAACTCAAGAAAGAAATCGGTACCTACATGAACAAAAGGAGCTTAGAAAATAAGCTTTATGACGATGTATTGGAAATTGATGTAGCATTTCTTTTATAGAACCAAAATTGAATTTTATTGGATCTAAAGAATATTTTTCAAAATTTTCTAAGTCTGATGTCTGTGAGACAATAAGGCTGATGGCATGCTGAAGCAACTAGCAACGCGACCTACAACGCAACGTTCACACGACTAACCAGCTCTCATTTGATCTCCATGGAAATCGCGCAGACCTGTCATACTGGTCGCTTTGTATAGCGCGACCAATCTGATGCCAATGTGTTTTGTAGCGCGACTAGTAGGAAATCCAATAGGAATATTGTTTTTTCTCGATTTGAAGCAGTGATTCCGGGTTTTAAGCACAATAGTACGAAGATCTGTCCGAACTTGTGATAATAAACTAAAAAATATCTTAATCGGCGAGAAAATTTTCATGAATTCTTAGTTCCGGCAAAAAAAAACAAGGAATTTTGTCGGTTCAAATTTTGGCATTCTTGCAATCCGGGTCGTGATTTGATGAGTTTTTGATGGCTCCCGAAAGAAAGGAGACGATCCAAAGCATTATCAGATGTAGAGAAGTGATGATTTGTAGGGAATTTCAAAGTCACAGGTCGCGCCAGCATGACATACCAATGCGTTGCAACGCAATCTTATTGGAACGTTGCGTTGCGTTGCGTTGCTAGTTGCTTCAGCATGACATCAGCCTAAGTATTGCCAAATCTTTTATTGTAATTATCTTTCTTCATTCAAAAGAGGCGAATGAATTCAAAACTTAAAGTCTTTATAAAAATAAACAAAACAAACAATAAGTACTTATGAGTAGTAATGATCTGAAAAATTGAGGATATCTTACAGGGTGACAAAAAAGTCAGTAAAATCTCAATATTTCAAAGAATAAGATGAAAATCAGAATCTGACTTTCATAGCTTTGTTCAGTAACTCATCAAGATACTTCACAGACAATATCTCGGAATTACACCACCTTTCTCTGATCGAACCAGCTTCAGATGCTCGGAAAGTCGTCGCAAGCGGCGCGCACGTCCGGTCTCGTATAATCTTTTTCAACCTTGGAGTTCTCACAGACCTTGGTCGTCCAGATCGTGTCTTGTCCTCAGTGCCTTCGGTCTCTAGGTATCGATTTACGGTCTGGTACACGAATTTCCAGTTGATTACTAGCGGTTTTAGGTGTTTGAATATGTTGAATAAGTGTCCGGGTTTGTACCCGATAACATATTCAGCGATAACAGCTGCTCTCAACTCTGCCACCCATAACTTAATGTACACAAACTGCACAGAAACGAAACTCTGCCACACGGAAAATAAAAAAAAGGTAAAATTTACCTTTTTGCGAGGTGAATTTTTTCCACCCCTCTTTCGAGGTAAATTTTACCTTTTTTTCATTCACCTAGCAAAAAGGTAAATTATACCTTTTTTCAATTCACCTAGCAAAAAGGTATATTTTACCTTTTTTGCATTCACCTAGCAAAATAGTAAATAATACCGTTTTCCCATTTACTGATTTAAAAGGTAAATGCTGGTTGGTTTGATTGGTTTCTTCAATAAGAATTAAAAAAATACAAAATTCTATCAAAAATTATATTTATTGGAGATAAATAGGGACTGGTAATTCGGCTTCGCGTTCTTCCGAGCCGCCATGGCCGCTGAATCCTCCTGCGTTGCGTACATTCATGACCCTCTGTTCGGCTAACCCGGTCAGGTTCGGCTTTTCCGGCTGGAGGATGACGTGGAATACACCTATAAGTTCTATGGGTCGATCTGAAACAAAAGCAATGTATTATGAAGAGAACCAGCACAACAAAATGATATCTAAGAAAACACTTACCATTCTATTCCGATTTTCACATATTATGCACAAAGCAAAACTTGTTCCTGAATGACAAAACAGCTTAACCTCAATAAACGGGTTCGGCGAATAGTCACTTTTTTTTCGAGAGGAATTGTACCGTTTTGTTTAGCTCAATCCAGGTCAACTTCACCTCGCTACGAGGTAAGTTTTACCTTATTTGGTTTTACCTTTTTTCTAGGTGAATTATACTTTTTTTATTCAGCTCAATTCAGGTGAACTTCACCTCGCTACGAGGTAAGATTTACCTTTTTTGGATTCACCTTTTTCCTCGGTGAATTGTACCTTTATTCCAACCTCGATTCAGGTAAATTTTACCTCGCTGTGAGGTGAGTTTCACCTCGACGAGGTAGAAGCTACCTTTTTGGCTTTCACGATCGTTTACCTTGGCTATCTCGGTAAATTTTACCTTTTTATTATTTTCCGTGCACTGTGGGCAGCAAAGTTAGCACTATCATTTGACATATAGATGGCACCAGAGAGATGCAACGTATAGGTTACAGGCGACCCCAAAAAAAGTGTGACATGACTTTTTTGTCACCCTGTAGTCAGATTTCGACGCAGGAATCCAAACAAAGCGAAGACTTTAGCTGTTGTTGTCGCGATATGCTGATTAAACGAGAGCTTCTGATCAAAGGTAACTCCAAGATCCATTCACAACTCTTTCGAGCGAAGTGCCACCAAAAGCGTATTCGGAGACCAAAGGGTTTCTGGTTCTAAAAAAAGCTGATGCACTGGAATGGATTCCATGTTTTCCACACCATGCGAGAAGTCTGTAAATGTTTTCTTGAAGCGCAGCGCAGTCCGCTCTTGAGTCAACGATCCGGTAGATTTTCAAATCATCTGCAAATAGTAGATTTGGCGATTGAAGGAAGGTTGCTAAGTCGTTTTTTTTATTAGTTGTTTACCCAGGTAGTAAATCCATTTTACGGATTGCATTCCAAGGCACGGCGAGCCACCGCGTCCCCCCAGTTTGCTACTCTGGGTCCATGGGTGCAATTGGACGACTCATGATACAATGCTAAGGAACACTGTACCCCCTACGCCATAAAGTCCACTTGGGGCCACTGACCTTTGTTCCCACCTCGAACTGTTTGACACATTATACTTCAATAGTGGGAGGTCAATCCTCTGTCAGCAATACCTCATTCTAAGGCTGATGTCATAGGCACAATTTTCCCGTATGTTTGGATAACGTGCCGCTATTAAGCCTACACGGAAAATAAAAAAAAGGTAAAATTTACCTTTTTGCGAGGTGAATTTTTTCCACCCCTCTTTCGAGGTAAATTTTACCTTTTTTCAATTCACCTAGCAAAAAGGTAGATTTTACCATTTTCTCTTTCACCTAGCAAAATAGTATGGGAGAGTGGGGAATCATGGGTCACTTTTTTACGATGTTCCATAACTTCTTTATTATGAAAGATAAAATGATTATAAAAAATGGTATGGTTTTCTATATTTTCAAGGTATCATAAGGTATTTTTTAAAAAATTTTAAAAAGTTATTTTGCCCAAATTCTGACTTTTTGAAAAAAAGCATTTTTTTTGAATTTTGAAAAATGGTGGGGAATCGTGGGCCACCAAATCGAAATTGACCAAAAAACATACAAAGTTTATGAGTTGACCCAAAACTGTGATTTCCTAATTCATTTCGTTATTTTAAAGCAATTTCAGATGATGAAATAAAAAAGAGAGCTGTGTATGATCGCATAGATTCCAAAATCTGGCTCGCGAACGTTTTGGCAAAATTTCTTATATGAGATGGACAAAATATTTTTCATAACTCTTCATTTGGCATAAGAAAACTTTACAGATAGGTAAAACGTATTTTCAGTTCTGAATGTGTATAAAATCATAAAAATATAGGTGAATCAAGATGTGTGGCCCACGATTCCCCACAAGGTATGATTTGCAAATTGGTTGCGTTTGTGTGACTTATTGAAGTTTCATCAAAAATTCCTTTTCCATGTGAAAGATCATGACAAAACTAAGATCATAAGCATATGAGCATATTTTTGTTATGCACTTTAGGTTCCCCATCGATGAAATTAGCGGGTGTTTTTTCAATTATGTAAGCAAATTTTTCTAACTTTTTTTAGCTTGATAAATAAAAGAAGCATATGATACGTATTTCAGTCAACAACATATAGGAACATATGCTCACGCAAAGCGACGACGATGACAATTGGTTTGAGATTTTTATCTCAACACACATCTGAGATATTAAAAGTGGCCCACGTTTCCCCATGGCCCACGATACCCCACTCTCCCCTAAATAATACCGGTTTCCCATTCACTGATTTAAAAGGTAAATGCTTGTTTGTTTGATTGGTTTCTTCAATAATAATTAATTTTAAAAAAACACAATTCATAAAAAATTGGTATTTATTTGAAATAAATAGGGAGTTACCTAATATTTATTTTTGAAATATATCACCGTGTTCTTTAAAAATTGTTGAGGCAAGTCCTTTGTTCGCCAAGCTTGTCAGGTCCGGCTTGTCCGGAATAATATCTGAAGGCTGACGGGAATACAACACGAAGCTCTGTGGGCCGATCTGAAACAAAAGCAAAGTATTATGAAGAGAACCAGCACAACTAAATGAATTCTAAGAAAACACTTACCATTTTGTTCCGATTTTCACATATTGTGCACGAAGCAGAACTTGTTCCTCAACGGCAAAACAGCTTAACCTCAATAAACGGATTCGTCAAATAGTTACTTTTTTTCGAGATGATTTGTACCGTTTTGTTGAGCTCAATCCAGGTCAACTTCACCTCGCTACGAGGTAAGTTTTACCTTATTTGGATTTACCTTTCTTTCTAGGTGAATTATACTTTTTGATTCAGCTCAATTCAGGTGAACTTCACCTCGCTACGAGGTGAAATTTACCTTTTTTGGATTCACATTTTTTCTCGGTGAATTGTACCTTTTTTCATTCTTCGTTTTTTGGTATATTTTACCTCGCTGTGAGGTGAGTTTCACCTCGAATAGGTAGAAGTTTCCTTTTTGGCTTTTGCGAGCATTCACCTTTGCTGTCTCGGTAAATTTTACCTTTTTATTATTTTCCGTGTACTCCCAAGGCTGATGTCATGCTGAGGCGACAAGCAGCGCAACACGTTCATGCGACATTTTTTAGAATTGAGTATTTTATCGTTGAAATTAAAAAAAAAATAGTAGGAAATTAAACTGATTTTTGCAATTATTCTTTATTTATAACATAATTTTGTCAAAAGTCTAGCTATGTCAAAAAAATTATCGCAAAATGATGATAGAAAACCCATATTTTAAGCATGATATAAGATAAATAACAGCCACTGCAAGGTAAAGCTCTACACTCGTTAATAAAGGTATCTTATTTTTATGCGTTGTGACGTCACGAAAATTATACTATTTTTTTTTTTTCAATTTATGATTTAAAGGGTGATACGGCCAAAATTTGGTCAGAGAAAAACGCGTGTAAATCGGTGAAATCGTTTATTTAAAAAATCAAATTAAATTACTTTTTCAAGTTTAATTAGTATAAAATTCAGGAAAAATTTTCAGTTAGGCTTACGCTTTTCCAAATCCGAATTGCCAGGCCTTACACTTAACCCCTTTTGTACAGCCACCTTATCCACCTTCTTCGCCGCAGGAAGAAATTTTACCTTGAACTGCTGCTCGTCCTTAGCAGTTTTTTTGGTCTTCTTTAGGTTTCGCTTGACAATAGCCCAGTATTTCTCAATTGAGTGGAGCTCTGGCTGGTTGGGAGGGTTCTTGTCCTTGGGAACCACCTGCACGTTGTTGGCGGCGAACCACTCCATGGCCTTTTTACCGTAATGGCAAGATGCCAAATCCGGCCAAAACAGTACGGAACAATCGTGTTTCTTCAGGAAAGGCAGCAGACATTTATTCAAACACTCTTTCACGTAAATTTCTTGGTTGACAGTCCCGGAAGCTATGAAAATGCTGCTTTTCAAGCCACAGGTACAGATGGCTTGCCAAACCAGATATTTCTTCGCGAACTTTGACAGTTTCATGTGCTTGAAAATATCTGCTACCTTTCCCTGCTGTAGTCGGCTTTGACGTAGGTTTCGTCGTCCATTACCACGCAGTCAAACTTCGTCAGCATCGTCGTGTACAGCCTCCGAGATCGCGCTTTGGCCGTCATATT
>NC_073691.1:152011316-152036316 GCF_029784155.1 Uranotaenia lowii | reverse complement strand
GCTTCGTTGTGCAAAACTGTAGAAAATCCCGGAGGGATTTCGAAACGTGTAGCTCGATATGTGGGCATCAGTGCTGCTGTTTGCCATTCAGTTTGATTCGATTCGGGAATCACGGAAAGCTGATGAGCAATCGGGTTAAATAATTTCGGAACCGCTCCAGTCGGTACGTTTCTCGAAAGTGGCGTGGAAGTAGCAGGTATCACTTCAGGATTCGCCTGCTGTCGTACATCACTGACCCAATGGTTCACTGCCTTAATCCGATCCCGAGCACTCAGACTGGAAACGCTGCCACCGACTGCTTCCTCCTGCTCGATTTCGAGCTCAAGTTGGTGCTTCTGAGAAAGATATTGGCGATCTTTCTCTTCCTTTTCCTTCTGGATCTTATCCTTTTCCTTCTGGATCTTATCCTTTTCCTTCTGGATCTTACCTTCCAGGGCTTTCTGCTCCTCGAGCTGCTGAAGGCGCAATCTTGCCGAACTGTTAGATCGCACAGATATCACGGATCTTATCGATTTCGTCGATGCAGCAGGATGTTCCATTCCGCGCTTCTTCTCACAGGTACCACAGATCCACGATCGATTGGCAACAGATTCGGTAACGCCGATGCAATCGAAATGCCACCAATTATCGCAGGCATCGCAAGCAACCATGCTACGAGCGCCATCCGGACGGGAACAGGCGAGACAGTTGTGTTCCGCAGCAGTCGTCCTCGACTGATTGAGGTTAGGATCCCGCGAACTCATTATTTTTGAGCTTGTAGACTTTTTGTAGTCCGTATTTGACGTGACTCAACTAGAAAATTTATTCTTTTGTTAATTTACAATGTTGTTAACAAATATGAGACCAGACTACTTACAAATAAGTCTTCTACTTCGATCAAAACGAGTTTGCCGAAGATCCTACAATCAGTTCCGGATTCGGATTCCTGTTAAGTTACGATAAAGTTACTTTCTGGTGTTTTTATAACAAAGAAGGTTACTTACGATCTGATGGAGAATATAAAGCAAGATATTTCGCAAATACAATATCTATCCGGGAACGACAATTCACGGCAGTGAATTCGACCTAATCGGAACACATTTCTTCAATTAGCAAATCGTATTTGATATTTGGAGAATATTGCCATAACTTACGTTTAATCTACCTACTGATCGGAATCTTGCCAGAATAGCATCAAACTCAGCTAAGAAAATGCTGCACTTCGGCACGAGAGAATACAATTTTCAAGCAGAACTAGAATTTTCACCAACCAATCTATCAAACACGTTTTTCAATTTTTTCCGACTTTCCTACTTTTTCTTTTCTCCTTTCTCTTCTTACCTGTCTAACTATCAAACTGTCAAACTAATCTGTCACAAAATGGGTTTGATGTTCCCCCTAATTTCACCCTCTCAGGGCCGTAGCAACACCTATGTTTGCAAGTTTTTTCATTAGCAGCTTGTGGTGAACAGAATCAAAGGCTTTTTTTACATCTATGAATAGTATTAGTTGTAATTTACAACACATCGAAAACCCATAAACTATCCACTGGTGATTTCGAGCTGGTCTCATCTCACAGGAATTGGAAACGATGTACGAATTCTACAGTTTAAAATGAGTATCAGAACTATCAGGTTTTGGTCTATGTTAAAGGGTGATACGATTCCTATGGAACATTCCGCATCAAAATGGCTGAATTTTTTATTTTTTAGCAATTAACTGTTCTTTCGGTGGAGACAAATTATCCCTACCCCCATTGAATCGTACTAGTTACTCTTCTTGTACCTTCACTCCCTTGGAATAGTTCACTCAAAGGCAGTTTATAGTTAAAAAATAGGTTATTCGGATCAAATTTTGATGTACGATAGTTCGCTGCAAACGGGCTGTGCCACGCTACATAGGATGGAAGATTACATCATACATCATACATGTTAAAGGGTGATACGATCAAAATTTGGTCAAGGGAAAACGCGTGTAAATCGGTGAAATCGTTAATTTAAAAAATCAAATTTAATTTCTTTTTCAAGTTTACCTACCTACCTAAGGGTCCGGCGCCGATTGACCGACGCATAGGGCTGAGATAAAAGATCTCCACTGCTGGCGATTATCAAGAGCAAGTTTCAAGTTTAATTAGTATAACATTCAGGAAAAATATCCAGTTAGGCTTCCGTTTTTCCAAATCCGAATTGCCGGGCCTTACGCTTAACCCCTGCCACCTTGTCCACCTTGTCTTCGTCGCGGAAAGCCAATTTGCCTTGAACTGCTGCTCGTCCTTAGCAGTTTTTTGGTCTTCTTAAGGTTCCGGTTGACAATAGCCCAGTATTTCTCGACTGGGTGGAGCGGGGAGGCGTGTTGGGAGGGTTCTTGTCCTTGGGAACCACCTGCGCGTTGTTGGCGGCGTACCACTCCATGCATGGCCTTTTCACCGTAATGGCAAGATACCAAATCCGGCCAAACTAGTACGGAACAACCGTGTTTCTTCAGGAAAGGCAGCAGACGTTTATTCAAACACTCTTTCACGTAAATTTCTTGGTTGACAGTCCCGGAAGCTATGAAAATGCTGCTTTTCAAGCCACAGGTACAGATGACTTGCCAAACCAGATATTTCTTCGCGAACTTTGACAGTTTCATGTTCTTGAAAATATCTGCTACCTTTCCCCTTCCTTTTGCCGTATAAAACTCCTGTCCCGGAAGCTGCTTGTAGTCGGCTTTGACGTAGATTTCGTCGTCCATTACCACGCAGTCAAACTTCGTCAGCATCGTCGTGTACAGCCTCCGGGATCGCGCTTTGGCCGTCGTATTTTGTTTATCATCGCGATTTGGAGTCACTTCCTTCTTGTAAGTCGATAGTCCGGCTCGTTTTTTGGCTCGATGCACGGTTGTAGACGATACACCCAGCTTATTTGTGGCGTCTCGGGGAGAGAGGTTAGGGTTTCGCTTGAAACTACCGGCAACTCTCGTTGTCGTCTCAGCGCCTTCCGGTTTTCGATTTCCCTCCGATCCTGACTTCCTGGCTGTCGACAAACGTTCCCCAAACACTTTAATTACATTTGTAACGGTTGATTTGGCAACTTTTAGCGATTTTGCTAGCTTTGCGTGCGAGTAGCTCGGATTTTCGCGATGCGCGAGCAAAATTTTGATACGCTGCTCTTCTTCCTTGGACGGCATTTTGACAACTGAAGAGTGAGTTCCAAAATCAAAATAGGAGCAACATTCTACACACAAACACCTTCAAAATGAGGGGTGTTCAGGTGTTTTAAATGTAAAATTGAAAGAAATAGGTCTAGTTGATATTGACCAAATTTTGACCGTATCACCCTTTAGATTAAAATCATAGATTGATTGGTTGATTGATTGATTGATTAATTTGATTTTTCGAAAAAATGTAAAAAGTAAATTTTCTTCCTGGGAACGTTACTTAAACTTTACTGTTTTTAGAAGTTTCCGGCCTTGCTTGTAATGCATTCATGCTCAAGGATCATTTTTAGGAAAACAAAAATTTTTTTTAGTAGGAAAAAACGACAATGTTTGGACTTGCATCCAGTTTTCACTAGCCATGATACTTTAAAAAAATAATTTTAAACTCACTGTTCGTAGAGCTGAAAGTTTTCAAAGAAATTCCATGTTACTTCCAGAGTCACAAAACTGTACACACAAAAAAAAAGCATAGTAAAATTACTAGATCCGTGGTTTAAATGAACAACACGCAACCATATTTTTGAGTCAATAATGTTTTGTTCTTGATATTACCATGCACATAGTAATTTTACTTTGTGTTAATTTTGGCTGCACATAGTAATTTTGACTACGTTCATAGTAAAATTGTCAATTATAGAATGAGCTCTTTTACTTCGAGCATTGTAAAATTGCAATTTTCCATTATCGTAATAGCACATTAAAATGAGTACCCTATCATGTTACACATCACAAAATTAGCATGCGGCATTGTATAAAGACCTCGAAATAAAATTCATTTGTTACAAATTAAAATTTTTATTTATTTAAATTATTGTTCTTAATACTTCAATTCATGGTGCACCACCCACGAATGGGGCACAGGGGTTGCATCACACTTAGCGTCTGAAATGAAAATGAAAAAACGGGAAACAATTAATTATAAGAAATACGAAAACGTACAATAACTGTTCAGTTTGCTTGTTCAACAAGCAGTAAAATAATTAGAAAATAAAAACACAATTTCACTCACCTGAAAGCCTGCATTTAACGGCCCGGCGGATGTGCTGAAATTGCGTTCCGCAAACAGTGCGCCAGCTCACCGGTTAGCAGCTATCGTCACAATGTCCTCCGACGTTGTCCAATATCCGAAATTGAGGGAGGTTGAGGAACACGAGCGTATTCGCCGACAGACTAATCTGCTGTACCGCTCCGGGTGCGGGTTCAAAGGCTCTTTGAGGCCCTTTCCAGCTGGTCGACGATACAATCTGGGAAATCTTTCGTCAACAATATAGGAAAAATTTTCTGTTAGCATATTTCATAACAGTTAATTAGAAGTAACAAAAACAAAAACACAATTTACTCACCTGAGGGAATACATTTCCCGATCCGACAAACCGAAAATCCGATAATTTTTGTTCGCGTTCCGAAATCGCGAACGGCTGACCCGTACAAAATAAACACTCGAACGAAGCACATAGTAAAATTGCTATGAATTATAATGCGCATAGTATTTTTGACAACACAAATGACGGTGTTTCAACATTACCATGGGCATAGTTATTTCAAGAACACGAATTGTGTAATATCAAAATATCATGCGCATGGTAATTAAGACACGAGAAAATTACTATGAGCTGTCAAAGTTCGCATAGTAAAAATACTATGTCGTAGTATTATCGCCCAGATTTTCGGTAAAAAATACTAAATCATGGTTGAAAATACTAAATGATGGATATAGTAAAATTATCATGACTCTGTATTTGAAAAGCCCATGCAATTTTTTTCCGTGTAGGTACTAAATCGCCTCAAGCACTGTAAGGGTGATTTCACTCATGAACGTTTATCATTTATTCTCGGCGAATATCGAGACTCGAGACTGTCCCTGGAGAAGAATTAGAATATTACATTAGAATTGAGTTACCATACTCAAAGTGAGGTCTCCATCTGGATTGTCACAAAAGCATCTCTTTTTTTATATATTTTCCCAACGGCGCTGTTTGCGGTAAGCTAAACTAAACTGAAACTAAAAACACAATTAACATTATTTTCATTACCTCGCAACAAAGGTGCCTGGAAAAAGTGTTGTGGGAGCACTTTGCTACCTTGTATGCTAAAGCATTTTCATGTTGAAATAGAAGTATATCATTTATTTTGTTTTCGTAGTATTCCGTCCGTCACACGACATAACTCGTCGAAAATAATTCCTAAAATTCGCTCGGTCCATAGCATAAGTATGTCAATAAGGCCGGACCGAAGGAAAGTATCACAACGGTGCAGATTAATGCTCCTCCCCAATAACAATACTTCTGACTCACCATCGCACTAATAGTTTGCCTTACGAATTCCACGATGAAGAAGGATTTTTAAAACTTGCCGCATACGGCCGATACAGGGTGATACGGTCAAAATTCGGTCAATATCAACTTGACGTATTTCTTTCAATTTTGCATTTAAAAAACCTGAACACCCCTCATTTTGAAGGTGTGTGTGTGTGTAGAATGTTGCTCCTATTTTGATTTTGGAATTCACTCTTCAGTTGTCAAAATGCCGTCCAAGGAAGAAGAGCAGCGTATCAAAATTTTGCTAGCGCATCGTGAAAATCCGAGCTACTCGCACGCAAAGCTGGCAAAATCCCTGAAAGTTGCCAAATCAACCGTTACAAATGTAATTAAAGTGTTTGGGGAACGTTTGTCGACAGCCAGGAAGTCAGGATCGGGGGAAAATCGAAAACCGAAAGCCGCTGAGAAGACAAAAAGAGTTGCCGGTAGTTTCAAGCGAAACCCTAACCTCTCGCTGGGTGTATCGTCTACAACCGTGCATCGAGCCAAAAAACGAGCCGGACTATCGACTTAGGGGCCTTTCAAATATTACGTAACGCAATTTTCGAACATTTTCAACCCCCCTTCCCCCTACGTAACACATTTGTCTCAAAACTTCTGAGCAAAATCCATAAACCGTAAAAAACTGCTATACCCCCTTTCCCCCTAAAAGCATTACGTAATATTTGAATGGTCCCTTACAAGAAGGTAGTGATTCCAAATCGCGATAATAAACAAAATACGACGGCCAAAGCGCGATCTCGGAGGCTGTACACGACGATGCTGACAAAGTTTGACTGCGTGGTAATGGACGACGAAACTTACGTCAAAGCCGACTACAAGCAGCTTCCGGGACAGAAGTTTTATACGGCAAAAGGAAGGGGAAAGGTAGCAGATATTTTCAAGCGCATGAAACTGTCAAAGCCATCTGTACCTGTGGCTTGAAAAGCAGCATTTTCATAGCTTCCGGGACTGTCAACCAAGAAATTTACGTGAAAGAACGTCTGAATAAACGTCTGCTCCCTTTCCTGAAGAAACACGGTTGTTCCGTACTGTTTTGGCCGGATTTGGCATCTTGCATTACGGTAAAAAGGCCATGGAGTGGTACGCCGCCATCAACGTGCAGGTGGTTCCCAAGGACAAGAACCCTCCCAACACGCCAGAGCTCCGCCCAATTGAGAAATACTGGGCTATTGTCAACCGGAACCTTAAGAACCAATTCGGATTTGGAAAAGCGGGAGCCTAACTGAATATTTTTCCTGAATTTTATACTAATTAAACTTGAAAAAGAAATTTAATTTGATTTTTCAAATAAACGATTTCACCGATTTACACACGTTTTCCCTTGACCAAATTTTGACCGTATCACCCTTTGTACGATTTCTCGTTTGTTTAATAGAGAAAGCAATAGCCTTCACTCCAATTTCACTTCAATTTGCTGTCATTCTTAAGGATATCTGTGTAAGAGTAAAGAGTAGGCTTTATTCTTTTTAGCAGGCCCAAGCCCAATACATGGTGTTTCGATAGAAGGTCCAG
The DNA here is from genome assembly GCF_029784155.1 of Uranotaenia lowii. Classification (NCBI taxonomy): domain Eukaryota; kingdom Metazoa; phylum Arthropoda; class Insecta; order Diptera; family Culicidae; genus Uranotaenia; species Uranotaenia lowii. The sequence goes on along the minus strand of NC_073691.1, from coordinate 152,029,306 downwards.
CAGTTGATCGGCAGAGCTAGACGTGTACGCTCGTGTCGGTCGATTCCATCACGTTCACCGTGGTGAAATTGGCTAACGCGCCGTTGTATACTGAAGCGGAGATTGCGGGTTCCTGGAAGGAAGTCCCGCCGGTGAGCCGTTGTATCTTTTACGTAAAATTCATGATATTTACGGCTTATGTTCTTTCTTTCTTTGTTATCTCATGTTTCTCTAATACTTTCCATTACCTTTGAAAAAGTGTTGTTCGTATGTTTTTCTCTTGAAATTGATAATTTTGTAGTAAAATAATCGCAAAAGTTAATAAATTACCTCAAAACCCAAATAGAGCAGACATTCGAAATGTCATTATAGTTTAAGAAGGTACTACGAGTCTTTGCTAACCCATTTTTCCCTAATCCTTTCTTTCGATCCATAGGTTAACCGATCCTTCGGGGAGCATTCACGATGGCTTCGGCAACTATTCGATCGGTGTGAAGTGCAGTTGGCTGATCGATGCCCGCGATCACAACAGCATAGCGGATAAGCTGTCACCGGCAGGAACCAGTAAAGTGAAAACAATCCGGCTACATCTGGAAGAGTTTGCGACCGAATGCGGCTGGGATCATCTGTACGTGTACGACGGAGACAGCGTTGAGTCGCCACTGTTGGCCGTATTCAGTGGATTGATGTACCGGAAGAACTTTAGCATCCGCCGTATTCCGGAAGTGTTTGCCCACAGTGGATCGGCACTGTTGCACTTCTTTAGCGACGATGCCTACAATATGTCTGGGTTTAACATAAGCTACCAAGTGAATGCGTGCCCAACTGTGGACACGGCTTTGAACTGTTCCGGGCATGGGGTCTGTGTGTATGGTGAGTGTAGTTGTGATGCCGGTTGGAGCGGGCCTGCCTGCAGTGTTTCTCAGTGCCCGAATAATTGTTCTTCGCATCTTGGGAGAGGCGATTGCAATCGCATACAACAACGGTGTATCTGCGCTAAGGGATTCGATGGCAATGATTGTTCCCAGGTGAGGTCACACGGTGTGTGGAATGCTATCAATTCGGAGGAAACGGTAAGTTTTGCTCCACCAGGAAGTGCTTCCCATGGAACGGCAGTTTATCGGGACACGTTCTATGTGATTGCTGGCGAAAGTTACAACAAAGCTGCGTTAATGTACATGTACGATTTTAATGGTAAAGTATGGGAAACTCCCCATATGGATTCGAAGGCTACACCGGAACTTCGATATGGAGCCTCTACGGTGATTTACGGGGACAAAATCTTTATGTATGGTGGAGTAGTTGAGGGAAAGGGAGTTAGTGGGGAACTGTGGGCGTTTGATGTGAGTGCCAAGAATTGGGAAAACATTACTGTGAAGGCAGAAAAGTGTAACGAAACCTACGCAATGTGTGGACCGTTGAAATCGGCTGGACATACTGCTACGTTGATTTCCAACTTCGAAGGCGGTAAGAAGGGATATTCGCAAAGAATGGTAGTTATTTTCGGACACTCTCCGCAGTTTGGATACCTGAATACTGTTCAGGAGTATAACTTCGGTACTCGCGAATGGAAAATTGTCCGTACCAAAGGATACCCGGTAAAAGGTGGTTATGGCCACTCAGCTGCTTACGATCCTCTGAAGGAGCGTATATACGTATATGGAGGGATTGTTTCGGAAAGCGACAGCACTCAGCTACTGAGTAATAAACTTTACAGTTATGAACCGCACAGTAGAGTTTGGACCTTGGAAGCAGCAGCTCCGACGGCACGGTTTCTTCATACCGCAAGCTTTATAACTCCTGGCCTTATGATGGTATTTGGTGGCAACACTCACAACGATACATCGCACAGCTTTGGAGCCAAATGCTACAGTAGGGATCTGATGGTGTACGATATCCTATGTGATTCCTGGCATATTCAACATATGCCACAAGACTTACGGGCTGACTTAGCCCGTTTTGGTCATTCGGCAGTTGTGTTTGATGATTCACTTTACATCTACGGTGGTTTTGATGGACAGATGATCAACGATATGCTCAAGTTTACTCCTGGAAATTGCCGGGCGCTCAACCGATCAGACCTTTGCCTGAATAGTCGACCAGGTTATAAATGTGTTTGGGACATCCAAAAAAGCAAATGCGTTCCTATTTTAGACGTCGACAAAGGTGCTTTGTTCAGCAAAGATCAAATCAACTACGAAATATGTCCCCAGGAAAGTCGCCTGGTTATGACCCGACAGGCTTTGTTGGATTATGAATTGTGCAGCCAACTTAACAGCTGCCAAAGTTGCGTGTCAACTTCGTATGGTTGCATGTTCTGTGGTATTGGCAATGGTAAAGGTTATTGTGCCAAAGAAAAGTGCCCCGATGTGTCTTACACATACAAAGCAGAATTTTACCCCACCCGAAAATTGAAGGACTGCCCAGAGAATGATGATCAAATCTGTTCTCAACTGCATGGTTGTCATGCTTGTTCTGCCTATAAATTTTGCCACTGGGATTACGAGCATAGTAAGTGTTACTATGTTGGTACCACGGGTGAAATGGATGTATTACCGTGTCCGCCTGCCTGTTCCGCTTTAACGACTTGTGGAAACTGTACTCAGGAGGAGTGTATTTGGTGCCAGAATGAGCAGCGTTGTGTCGATAAAAACGCATACACTGCCAGCTTTCCGTATGGACAGTGTCGTGAATGGACAACAGGCTCCAACAAATGTCGGGCTGCCAGTTCCGGTCAGAGTCAATGTGGGTTTTACAAAACCTGCGCTCAATGCCGAGATGATCCAGCATGTGGTTGGTGTGATGATGGATCAATGACCGGTTTAGGACGTTGTCTTCCCGGCGGAGATAGCGGTGCCCAAGAGGAAATGGAATGTCCAACTGCTCGATGGCATTTCACCCATTGTCCCAGCTGCCAATGTAATGGCCACAGCACATGCCCGGATTCGAAAACCTGCAAACAACCTTGCAAAGATCCGATGATTGGACAAAATTGCGAAAAATGTAAACCAGGCTACTGGGGCAATCCGGTCAATGGAGGCACCTGCCAAAAATGCGACTGTAACGGTCAGGCTCAAATTTGTCACAGCGAAACTGGGAAATGTTTCTGCAGTACTAAAGGATTAGCTGGAGATCACTGCGAGAAATGTGATGCCACCAACCACTACCACGGCGATCCTAGTCGGGGATCTTGCTACTACGATCTCACCATAGACTATCAGTTTACCTTTAACCTGTCGAAAAAAGAGGATCGCCACTTTACTCAAATCAATTTCCGCAATTCCCCCATAAAATCCGACATCGATGCGGACTTCAGCATCACTTGCTCCGTGGCGGCAAAGATGAACATCACAATCCGGACTGCTGGCGGACCGGAAAAGCCCCTTTTTTCCGCCGTTAATTGTTCCACCTTCCGATATAGGTTCTCCAAAGCTGAACATCAGTTCGGAATCAACGACAATGTTACGATGACCACATTCTACGTGTACGTGTACGATTTCCAACCTCCGCTGTGGATACAGATAGCTTTCTCCCAGTATCCCAAGCTGAATTTGCAGCAATTTTTCATCACTTTCTCCACGTAAGTAAAATATTAGCAAAAATTATCGTCAAGTGTTCATTTGCTGTTTTTTTTCCTTAGATGCTTCCTTCTTTTGCTGCTCATGGCTGCCATTCTTTGGAAAATTAAACAGCGCTACGATATGTTCCGTCGGCGACAGCGGCTTTTTGTCGAAATGGAACAAATGGCATCCCGACCATTTTCGCAGGTAAAGTGAACCTAAACTTGTTAAGAAAACAGATTACATGGTTATTTCATTTTTGTTTGATAAAAGCCTAAGATCAAGCATCTTTTTAATGTAACAACGTGTGTTTTATTAAAGTAAGTTTCATAGATTCGGAACCATCAGTTTACGACAATGGCGCGTCGTCAGTATGCGCACATAACTTAATGATTGTAAAGGATGTCCACAATGAAATTGCCACACATATAAAATTGATTCACAAAATTCGAGTTTTCATCCGATTGCCATCAAATTGTCAGGGATTGAAAAATAACTATTAAACTTCATTTTATCATTTTCTCGTATTTAATTTACATTCCATACGCAAATGCCCGCACCTTGGCCTTAACCCCGGCCATAAGATTCTGCACAACCTGTGAATCAACCGTTTTTTTGCATATAAACCCATACTTTCATCAGTTCTTCGACTGTCTTCACTACCTTAGGTCGTTTAAGAAAGTGCTGCTTCATAATCGCTCAGTCCTTCTCGATGGGGCGAAGCTCCGGAGTGTTGGGAGGGTTGAACATTTTTTGCACGAAATTGACCTTTTTGTCCGCAAACCACTTCAGCTCGTCCTTGGAATGGTGGCTGGCATGAGGCCAAATCCGGCCAGAAGATTGTTGGGACGTTGTGGGTCTTCAGGAGAGGAAGCAGCCGCTTCTGGAGGCACTCTTTCATGTACACCTGTCCGTTCATCGTGTCCTGGGTCACGAAAGGTTCCCGGACGTGCAGATAGCTTGCCAAACCAGGAATTTATTCGCAAATTTGGATATGTTCTGAGTGCGCTCCGGAACGCTGAACTTATCCTTGGCCGTGAAAAACAGGTTTCCGACGATCTGTTTGAAGTCGACCTTCACATATGTTTCGTCGTCCATGATGCAGCATTCAACTTTCGTCAGCATGTTGGTGTACAACTTCCTGGCACGGATTTTGGCGGACTTGTTCTGCTTCTCGTCGCGGTTAGGAGCCTTTCGTACCTTGAACGTTCGAAGCCCAGCCTTAGTTTTGGATGTAAACAATGCACTATGAACTAAATCCACTCAAATTTTCATTAAATTCTACCCAACGGTTAAAAAGTTAGAGCAATTTCATAGTGTGGCAATTTAATCGTGGACACCCTTTATCCAGTAGAAGGATGATTTGGAATAGGACTTTCGCTCAGTGCATGTGTGTTAGAGAGCCGTTGGGCAAACAAAAGTGACAACTGCTTGAAAAATGAATGGGGATCGAAGGTGTTATTTCTTGCGAAAATTTGACCAAATCGTGGGAAATTTTTAAGATACGGCTCATTTTAAGACGCCTGTGTTTAATAGCTAATGTTCTGGGCTTATGATATAGCTCAGTTGGCATGTCAGTTGCTTCCTGAGCCGATGTCCGTGACTTCGAGCCCAAGAGTAAATAAACATCGATCACAGTTGTACCGGATAAGTTTTTCAATGACTGTCCGCAACTGCATCGTTGATATAAGTCGCGAATGACATAAACATGTTAAAACGACTTTGATCGAAAAAAAAGTTTAATACCTAATGTGTAAATTTATCTAAAACTTTTAAGTAAACTTTTCTGAAAAATTAAAAACTTTGGTATAAATTCAACTTTTATCAATGCAAACATCAGAATTTTTTTTATTTTTTTGCAAAATTTCGTAACATGTGTACTTTCTTCCATCCTCCGAGTGATGAAACTAGTGTCAGGTTGATCAGAAACCGCCTACAAATTATCTACACTGATTCTACAGGGTTCACGTCAAGTGCCCTAAGGTAAAATTTGATTTTTATTAACTTTTTTCTGCCCGGTTCCTCACTGATGATCTATGAAAAATCAAAATAATAGTTTAACAGAATATGATTAGAAATATACTCACGGACTGTTTCTTAGACACCAGTCGCACAGATTTTAGAAAAAAAAAATCGACATTTCAGTCGAATGTCAGCGAAATTGTGAGTAAAAATCTCTAATGTGCGCCGAACAGACCTCTTCTATGTATGTGGAGCAATTGATCCGGCTTTTGTGAGGAAAGACAAGTAAATGCTTAAGAATGTTTTTAAATTTCCGGATCCGTTTAAAAGACAGCGTGGTAAAATTTTCAATTCAAAAAATGACTGCTCTCCACAGTGTATTGAAGTTAATTCCTTAGGCTTTATTAGATTTAATAATTTCCAAACAAAGCAATACTCTACAAAAAATTGTTCTATCTTTATAGGTTCTGGTAGAAATCGAAAGTAAAGAGTACAATGAGCTGTCGCCTGCCGTGGAACATATAACGACTGCCCCGAGAAAGAGAAAAAAAGTATGGACTATGCAACTGTAATTTTTTTCTTCTGGACTTATTTTTTTAAATTTTCGTAGGATTCACCAAGTCCTATCGCTTTAGAGCCATGTGAGGGCAATCGAGCGGCGGTTCTTTCGCTTCTAGTCCGGCTGCCGACAGGTTTGTTAGAATTAGTATCAATACCGAAATAACATATGCTCAGACATTATATTGCTTTTTAGGTGGCCACCTGCATTCTCCTCCCGGCCAGTCTGCCGGTTTGGCCGTAGCAAGTGCATTAGTCACCTTAGGGAATCCCCGACGACCCTCTATAGAGCATCCCAAGGAACCGAAATCGAAGCGGAAGCAAAGCCAACACCCTGATAGTTGTATATAGGAAACTAATAGCAAGGGGGATATGAACGGAAGGATCTATTATAATACAAACATTACCTAAACAAATCAACATCAAACAGTAACTATGAATACTGATTAAAAAATACCCATCTAATGAACAGATCTAGGGTAGGAACACGGTTTTCATGTACTACCCTTGATGATCGTGACTGATGTAAGCCACAAACATAGGGAAATACCTCCCGAATAGTGAAGGATATTACTAAAATGTAACTGTGAATCGAGAACAACGGAAAACGGCAAGTATGCTAACTATTAACTAATTGTAAATCGAATCACGCAGCTGTAATGGATGATCGGAATTTAATATTGTATGCAGATACAATCCAAAAAAAACAACAGACCGATAGAATGCGTAACCTCTTTGTTAGAACGTAAGCGGAGCAAACGAATTGGCAGTTAAACAGCATTTTTTTAACTTGGTGAGATCATCGGAAAACAGTGATGGTATGATTCCTTATTCGCTACTATCATTTCTAAACATGAAAACTGGGATTACAAGTGACTAAATTTTACATTTTTCCCCTATAATTTGAACCACTTGAAGTGTGTATGTTTGTAAAGTAGATAATAGATAACGTTGAGTTTTCGAAACGAGGTACAATTGTAAACCTTCTTATCATCTAGATTTTTGAAATGTTAAGACTTCTACTGGAAAAAGCGAAACATTGGGATAGATCTCTTTTTATTATTATTTTATTATGAAATTTTTTATAAAAAAATAAATTCACAATTAATGTGATCGTGCATTTTAAAAATCCCTATTTTTTCCTTTTCATTCATTTTTATCGTTTTCCCTTGAGAAATTCGTAAATTAACATTCAGTATACATTTTTCGACTTTAATGGATCTCGGATATTCTTTCGTGCTTAACGTAACACGTTTTTTAAACGAATTTTGTATGTTAAATTGATCAAATTCAAAATAATTCATACAAAAATCAGCTTTCAATCTTTTTTTAAAATTTTTGTTTTCAAACAGTATACTCTTTTCTGCAGTTCACCCAACGCTGGTTTTTCGTTCATTATTAATTATCTCACACTAACTGAACTATAGAACTTATGGAAATAGACTGAAATACTCAACTAGCAAATCTATTTCCTGCTCCAAATTTCCTCCATTAATCGACAAGTTTTGTACTTCCATTCGTAACTGATAGCATCACACTGGAATATATTAAGCCATTTTACGTTATAGAATATTTGTGTAGCCATAGACTTATCGGCTGTTCTATTATCTTAAAATCTAAACCATATCGTCTACCGAAGAGTAAAAAATCATCATAGGTTTGGCTCAAATCTAAACACAACAGACATCAAAGGTTAAACTTCCCCCAAATCTTGTATTTTTCAACAAATTTGGATAATGCTGTTTTGCACTGTTCAAACAATAATCCAAATCTTGTTTTAGTTTTCTACTGAAATATGAACAAATAGTGTTTTTAGAACATTGCTGCCCATTTGTTATTTGTTATTTATTTCTCAACGGATTTATTTTATTATCAACGGATCACATGTTGATCCAAATGATATCTTAAAATTAAAGTTAAATACTAAACATTTCAATCTAATTATGGGGTTCTCAAGGCCCTAATCACTTTTCTTCGGAAAACATCCTTTGAAATGTCGAAGTCAAAATGCTCCGAAAAACGGTTGAACGATTTCATTGCACCGATGAAAGCGCTGTTAGCTCCGTAATTGTTCATTCGAAAGGGAATGTACAATTGAAGATCCTGATTCCTAAACCCATGCAATTGTTTATTGAGTTAAAGTCAAAACCGGCTATTTGACTTGGAGAACTATTTTTGATAAAAGACTGTACAAAAATAATATTTTTTCTTAAGACCCATTTACAGTGCTACGAAACTAGGGTTTTTAACATAGTGGAATCGATTGGAAATGGCTGAAAAATGAAAATCGAACTGGTCTCGTTGTTCCTCGCTGCTTCCCAAATATGTCTTAATTCCGATTCCCCCGCCATGATAAATTTCCACGGTGAAAACCGAAGGAATTAGAATAAAAACAGTTCTAGAAGGTTTTAAAGAACGGGTCCGTGTTGGGTTTTTGAGCTATTGACAAAATAAGATTTTTTCACGTTCATTTTCACATTTTTTCCCAGGGATTTTCATCCAATTTAATTTAATTTATTTTATTAGAGGCTTGCTTGGTAGATTCGCCTCGTGAAAATGAACTAGTTGGGATGAATCATCCAATAGGTGATTCATCCCAACTAGTTCATTTTCACGAGAACTGCAAATTTGCCTTTATTTGATAATTTCATATATTTGAGTACCGGTAACTTACATCATTTTTGAACGTAAATAATTTACAAGTATTTACACAATTTTAACAATTTGCATACCAGTTGAAGTTCAAGAAGTTTCACTTCAAAGAGAAGGGTTACCTAAAAGAAGCAGATTTAAACATTTACTCGCTAAGAACTAGAATACAAATTGAACCATAGTAAAAAGCTTTTTTTGTCTAATGATCAATATGAAGTTGGAAATATTTTAAAATCGTTTTGAAAATCTTATTTACCTTAAATCCGGCAGAGTAAAATTTCACTTTTAAGAATTTGGAGGTTTTGAATGAATGAATGAAAATCGTTTCAACTGATTTTTTAAAACAAACATTAACTATTCTTGTATTTATTATATATTTTGGTTTCAAAGAAAGACTGAAACTTACCGTACTTCGTTGCTCAAAAAGGCGATCATTTCCTTTTATTTTTTTAATTTTCTGCTCTTTAATGGAATGATGGATTTAATAGATTTCAATTTTGCTTGGGGCTAACGAGTATGAATGTTTCTTTTTTTTTTGTAAATTCCGAAGCGCTAACTCAATTGAAAGTGTCCATTGCGTCTATAAAATTGTCCCTAATGGAATCTTTGGCGGAAAGGTAAGCCGTAAAACAAGAAACTAAAAATCAAATTAAGCAGAACAAAATATTCAAAAAAATATATACATATATTCAAGTTTAATGACGCCATTACATTTAAAAGCAGCCAATGAACCTTTATATTAGAATCGATTCAGTTTACAACTTTCCAGAAAGCGTGAGTTCCTTTGATTGTCATCTTTCCGGCTTCATTAAAAGTTATGTGTTTGAAAAATCCACGAGAGAAGCTATGCCTATGAGTTAATGGTTGAAGTGTAGATTTTATAGTTAGTATGAGAAATATCGGGTATCCTGACAATACGTGTGAGGAAGAACCGAATCATAAAAAGAAACGATCTTTAATTTTTAAACTTGTTTTGTGAGAGCCAGAAGCAATTTGACGGTTTTTTAATGGTTGTATGACTACAAGAAGAAATTGGAACGTATATGTGCAGAGACGAATAGAATTTGTAAAAAAAAATCAAAGCTGAAGTAGAATAGAAGAAGTAACAACAATAAAGGATCTATATAGGTAGAAGTATAACACGATATGACGATAAAAAAAAAGCGGGAGCTAGTGGCTGAAGGCTGACTAAGCATTAACGACACAGTGAGGAAATAGTATTTTATGGCATTTGTTGCAATAATAAAACAAAAAATCTTAAATTTCAAGTTCATTCGACAAAAGATACGTGGTATATCACATCTCCTTGAATAATGTTCTTGTTTCGTTTAGGTTTACAATCAGTGGTTGAATGCAATCAAAAAACAAACAGTGGAATTGACGATAGTCGTTCTACTCCTATCTAGAACAGCGCCTTTGTACGCTTCCGAGATCCCCCTGTAGAGAAAACTTCTTGCTTTGGGCCGCATAATAGAGCATAATATCCCAGGCAACCAAAAGTCGCATTTTTACTTAAAGATGGAACTCCGAAGTTCATATTTGGCTGAAAAAATGTTTTACGGGAGCATCACGACTCTTGTTACGTAAAAGTTACTCAGGAACTTCCTTCGCCTTTTGAAAGGTTAAAATATCGATAACGGAACTTTTAAGCGCATTTAATGCAATTCTTTCAAGAAGGTCGATAACACTAGTTTACAAAATCAAAAAAAAATCGCGAACTTTATTGGCTGACCTATATTTTAAATGTGGAATCGGGCGCTGAATCCGAAAATGAAATTCAAAAAAATTTCAGTAGAACAGTTTTTGAGTTATGCTCCTAATATGAAATTTTAGTAAAATTCATGTATACAGATTCAAATATCTCGGAATGCATAATATCAAATTGAAATCTCTATTTTGCATATTACAGATGAATAAATTTGCTATCGATCATCTGAACTTCATTTTTGCGTATGACCAACAGTATGGTTGGTATTAGTGACTTTATGGTAGAAATTTTTTTTTTTAAACCTATTAACTAGGGAAAATTGTGTTCAAGGAAAGTTTTAGATTCGCAGGTAATATTAAAAAAATATTATTTTCTATTGACCTTAAAAATCAATTCAAAACGGAGATTTCAAGAGGTTATTTATCAAAATCGGTTGAAAATTAAAGAAGTTATGGTTACTTTACCAAAACAGTAATTTTTGCCTGTAGGGGAGATGAGGGCATAACGAGCACCCGAGGCATAATGAGCACTCCATTTTTCTACATAAGTACGTATTTTCTTAAACAAATTTTAATGAGGACTTGTTTCGTACTACCTATAGTATTAATTTTTCACCAAAAAAGAAACATCCTTTTCATCTTTACAGAAATATTAAATAATAACCAGCTAGGTTCTCAAGTGACGAAAATATTATAATTTTTGAGCACCACCAAATAAGCTTTTATGACCTTTAAATCAGCTTGATCTGAAATGTACGCACTGCAACATGATCTACACATTGTTTCTCAATTTTCAGCATCATAAAATTTTTGATTTTTCACTTGAATCAATTTTAAAACACGTTTTTACTTAAATATGTTGACTAGGGGCATATAGAGCACCATATTATCGAGGCATAATGAGCATCTACTGCCGTAGAATCTAGCAGCGAATTAAAATTGATTTATAGAGCCACACCTTGACTAGTTTTCATCCGACGATTCAGTCTATTGGTAAGGTGTCGGAGAGGTAATTAAAAGACTAGAGTTCGATTTTTTTCCATTTACAATTCATGATCGCTTTTTTTATTGTTACATTTTACGGCTAGTAGCATCATCCTCCAAGCAAGGCACATAATGTATGAGCGTGCGTGAATTGTTTGTATTCTACAAACAGACCTAGATTATTTTGTTATTGCTTTGTTTGATGAATCTACGACTCACCTGACTTCATCGAGTTGAATTCGCTGCTAGATTCCCCGGCAGAAAACGCACATCTTGCACTGATTAATGGTGCTCATACTGCCTCAGGGGGGGTGCTCATTATGCCTCTACAGTGGCTGGATTTCAGCTTTTGGCAAATTTTTTTAAAATGCATTTTTTAACGTTTTCATCTAGTTTTTCACGTTTCAGCCCGTTAGGGAATAGGCTTTTCAAGTGTCTGAACACGAAACAATAATGTAAGCTCCATATTATAGCTATTTTCTATGGTTAAATAAGCGTTTTCCTTAAGGTGGCCATTATGCCCCCATCTCCCCTACGCGGTTTATTTATCACAGTATTGGAAGAATTGAATATGGGAAATCTCACTCGCTCCAAGTCAAAATTAATTATTAGCTTAAAAGAAGGTCACAGGCCAAATTTCAAAACGATCTGAACATGAGAAGGGATTGCTTGAGTCTCAAGCGTGAATGGGATGTTAAGGTATTTAGATCGAGAGAAGCAAAAAAATACTGGTTTTTCATTGAAAACTTTTTTCTTCATTGATTGATTGCTTTTTATGAATAATTTTCTTTAAGCCTAAATCGAATCAAATATTTCACTCCAAGACTGCAACCCGATTGGACTTGAAACAAAAAAGTGATTGCTATTCAAAAACTGTATTTTGGCAGAAAATTGTCGTCTAATACGCAATGAGTACTTTTTACGCATTACTTTTTATACGATAATTTTCGGCTAAAATACAATCTTTAAACCGCAATAACTTTTTTGTTTCAATTACAATCGTGTTGCAGTCTTCGAGGGAAATATTTTTCTCAATCTAGGCTTCTGGGAAATTAGGTGCTATTTCCGCAATAACAAAAAAATATACACAGTTTCTTCACTGGTTTCTTTCTTTCTTCAAAGTGATGACGCAAAAGTCACATGAGACACTTTTCCGTTGAGTGAGAGGCCTGCATATCTGACTGGCATCACTGCCCGGAAAGATGCGCGATATGTCAAAATGTTTGTTTACTATAGAATAATATTCTTTATCGACTTAATATATAAATCAATAAAATAAAATTTAACGTTATTAAAATTTTGTTATTTTTCAGTATATTAATTCAATGTGAAGGATTTTCCCAACAATTTAAATAAAATAAAGTTTTTTTTTATTATTTGCGTGAATAAATCCAGTTTGTGTCCGATTCAGTGAGTGCAGTCTGTGCAACATTTAGCTCTACATCGAAAGTTATGCTTGATTCCTTCAAAAGTTCAAAGAAGATCGCAAAATAAAAAGTGATGGTCCGTGTTCTTGTAGAATTTTCGCTCCCGTCCTGTCCTTGAAATCGAGAAATATCAATTTCTAGCCAGATAAATTCTCAACGATTCGAACTGATATTTGGTGAAAAAGAGAATTCATCGCTCTATGCAATCTAGTGGAAAAGACTTCTATTAACGGAACATGTTGGTGAATGTATAGATAGTGGATGTTTTTTTTCGTCGAATTCGGCGATTACGCATTTCATTAAAATAAATTAACGGGATTTCCCCAGCTTCCCGTTTCGACGATAAGATTTTACGAACAAAACTTGTTTGGTTCTGTGCAACATTCGCCGTGTGCATTCGAAAATGACACGTTCAGTTCCGTCAATTTTATGTTCTCCTAAAGAAGGGCATCGTTACTTGATGAAATCACAAATGCAAACACTGTGTCTGCTGCTGCTGCTGGGCCTAGGAGCCCAATTGGCACCTGCAAGTGCCGCCCAATATCCACCGTCCCCGGCTGCTATCAACACGACGGCGACGAAGGTGAACGTTTCTAGCAGCAACAATTCGGATACTGTTGTCTTATTGGCCAAACAGAACGTGTCATCATCGGCGGAATCGTCAGCTCCCCAGGAGCTTCTGGACGAGACGAAGCTCAAGTTCCTGGCTACGTGCGGTGATGATAAGGTATTTTTTTTATTTCCTAATCGATGAATCACACAGGTTTACGGTATTCGATACCTCAGTATAATACAGATTAATAATTTTCTCCAGATTAATGTTTTCCTTAACCTGAATAATTTGCACGAGATGATAAATGGGTTGCTAAATGCATTTCTTCCATGTTTAGATCATATTAGTTATTCGAAAGTGCGCAATGAACACGGTGGATAAAAATCAATGAATTAAAAAAAAAACAATTTTATTTAAATCAGATTTATTTGATAACAGTCAGTCATGATTCATGATGATACATTCACCAAAGGCATATAAGCCAATGCTGTTCCAACAAAATTCATATCAATTCGAATTTGTATCAAACGCCTCGAAACAGAAAGAAACGCTACGTTCTGATTAGCGAGTTGACGATTGTCTTGGATTTTTTTTCAAATTTCTCGTAGGCTTATTTCTTTGTAATGCATGCTTTTCGCTGTCTCTGTCAACGAACTCCTTGTGCGGAAACAGCCGTTCAGATACCACGTGGATCGAAAAAGTGCGATTTGTGGCCCGCCTTCTTCCGCAAACAAGCTTGGTTGATCCCTACCCCCTTCCCGGTTGTCCACTTGGATATATTTCATGTTATTTGTTTTATTTATTTCCTTTTTTTCATAGTTGGTATTCCATCTCACGACATAACTTGATGAATTTCTTAAAATAGGTACCTCTGTCCATCACAACCGTTCTCCAGCTTCTCGGACATCCCATATTCGCTAGATCACTCTCCACTTGGTCTAGACACCTCGGTCGTTGCGCCCCTGCTCGCATCGTTCCTACCGGATTGGTAACAATTGCAGGACCTGTTTTGCAGGATATTCATCCAGAATTCTCGCAATATGTCCTGCCCTGCGTATCCGGCCAGCCTTCATCACCTTCTGGATACTGAGTTCACCGTAAAGGCGCGCGGGCTCGTGATTCTTCCTTCGCCTCCAACTCCGTTCTCCTGCATGCCGTCAGAGATAGTTCTTAACACTCGTCGCTCGAATACTCCGAGTGTACGCAGGTCCTCCTCGAGCATTATCCATATCTCGTGTCCGTAGAGAACAACCGGTCTAATGAGCGTCATATGAAGGTTACACTTTTTTCGAGGACTGAGTCTTCTCGACCGTAGTTGCTTGTGGAGTCATTGTCTACGGTCACCAGTGTGCAAAGAAAATCTTCATCTTTCTCCAGCTCGTCGCGATCAAGGACCGTGACCTTGTTTATTACTGAACAAACGGGTTCGGTCGGTCTCGGTTCCGCAGGCCAGCATATTATTTGTCTTGTACTAATCATCAACCCAATCCTTCCCGCATCCCATCGCCTGATCAAAGCCCCCTGCGTGATTCGAATGAACTCAATAATTAACCCAAAATACGCACACCGCACTGCGTTCCATTCACCGTCGCCTTGATCAGTCTGGTCAGCTTCCCGGAAAAGTCGTTCTTCCCCAGGATTTTCCATTGCTTGTCACGGTCGATCGTGTTGTATGCGACTTTGCCATTGATAAATAGATGGTGCGTAGGGACTTGGTGTTCACGGCATTTTTTCGAGAATTTTCCGTAGTGTGAAGATCTGGTCCGCCGTAGAATATCCCTCCATGAAGCAGGCCTGATGTCTTCCCACAAATCTGTTTGCTTGTGGCGTTAGGCGGCGGAGTAGGATTTGGGACAACACTTTGTATGCAGCATTGGAGACAGTGATCGTTCTCACAGTTCATTTTGTCGCCCTTTTTGTAGATGGGGCATATAACCCCCTCCTTTCACTCCTCCGGTACCTGTTCTGTGTCCCAGTTCCGGACCATCAATCGACCAACTTGTCCGGGTCCCCTTTGATAAGTTCAGATGCGATACCATCCTTACCAGCCGATCTTTGTCTCCTTCATCGAAATGCTGCTTCCACATTTCGATCATCTCACGATTGTCCGTCGGGATGCCTCCGTCCTTATCCCGGCACATTTCGACTTGCGGCACGAAGCCTTTGCGAGATGCGTTGAGTTTCTTATAGAACTTTCGTGCTTCTCGAGCCCCTTCTCCTCCAGGCAGCAGTTTTTTCTCCTGGAATATTCGGACTCGCTGCTTCTTCCGCTGTCGGTGATTTTCCACGTTTCGACGATTGACGGTTTCGTATGTTGTTCACTACGGAGAGTTTTAAGAGAGAATCTTCACCATCATCAGATAGTGGTCTGACTCGGCGCATTGTTCACAGAGATGTCAGCTGTCATAGTGAAAGGGGTTCGGATTTGAGGTTTTACATCAGAGAAAACTGAAAACTTATCTCCGGATGAACTATACCCGACAAGTTCAGTGAGTTGTTCCCTTCTGTTAAAAGGTGTTTAAGATGAAATTGCCACACACAAAATTGATTCGCAAAATTCGAGTTTTCATCCTATTCCCATCAAATTTTCAGGGATTTAAAAATAACTATTAATTTTTCATTTATAAATGCCCGCACCTTGAATCAACCTTTTTTTACATGTAAACCCATACTTTCTTCAGTTCCTCGACTGTCTTCACTACCTTAGGTCGTTTAAGATAGTGCTTCGGGCGGAACTCCGGAGTGTTGGGAGGGTTGAACATTTTCGGCACGAAATTAACCTTATTGTCCGCATACCACTTCAGCACGTCCTTGGAGTAGTGGCATGAAGCAAAATCCGGCCTGAAGATTGTTGGGACGTTGTGAGCCTTCAGGAGAGGAAGCAGCCGCTTCTGGAGGCACTCTTTCATGCAAACCTGTTTGTTCATGATGTCCTGGGTCACGAAAGGTGCACTCCGCTTCCCGCACGTACAGATGGCTTGCCAAACGAGGAATTTATTCGCAAGTTGGACATCTTCTGAATGCGGACATGCTCAGGAACGCTGAACTTATCCTTGGCCGTGAAAAACAGGTTGCCGAAGATCTGTTTGAAGTCGGCCTTCACATATGTTTCGTCGTCCATGATGCAGCATTCAACTTTCGTCAGCATGTTGAGGTAAAACTTTGTTAGCAGCCTGATCGCACAGTAACATGGAAATTTATGTGAAAATTAAGAAAATAAATTCATTCTTTGTTCGATAGTCAAATAGTAAAGACTTATTTGAACTGTTATCAACTGGCGACGAGTAATTGAAGAATCTACGAAGCCTTGCCTATTCCGAACAAGATGGCCCATCCATCCAAATGCAAGACATTTTCAAATTGATCATGAACCAGAATCGACAGATGGCGGAACAGAACGCGCGGTTAATGGCGGTCACGGAAAGGTTCACCTCTCAAGCAGCCCCCAACCAGCCAACTAACAACCCCGAAGTGGTCATCGAGTCTTTGTCGTCCAATATTCGAGAGTTCTGCTACGATCCGGAAAACGGCCTTACATTTGACCGTTGGTACCAAAGTACGAGGATTTTTTTCTTCAAGATGGAGCCAAGCTGGACGATACGGCCAAGGTACGGCTGCTGCTTAGGAGTTTGAACGTGATAGTCCACGACAGGTACCTGAACATCGTTCTTCCGAGACATTCGAGGGATTTTGGTTTCGTAGAGACTGTAGAGAAACTAAAACAGCTTTTTGGAATCCAGATTTCTCTGTTCAGCAAGAGGTACCATTGCTTTCAACTTGTCAAGCAGCCAGAGGAGGATTTCGTGGCGTATGCCGGAACGGTGAACAAACGCTGCGAGGACTTCGAGTTAAGCAGGATCATCTCGGATCAATTCAAGACGTTGATCTTTATCCGAGGCCTCCAATCGTCGAAGGATTTCGAGCTGCAATTCGACACCGCTTCCGATATAACCGTCATTTCAAAGCCAACCTGGAAGAAGCTACCTCTACAATCAACTCTCAAACAGGCAAATCAGCATCTGGCAAACCTCTGCAGTTTGTCGGCGAAATACAATGCGATGTCACCATGAGAAACCAAACCAAGTTTGGAACGTGTTATGTCACCAATCAACCATCCCTCAATCTTTTCGGCCTGGATTGGATTGAGCTGTTTGGTCTGTGGTCTCTTCCACTGTCATCGATCTTTCACAAAGTTCAAGCAGACCACTTCGAACCGATGCAGCAGTACAAGAAAACGTTTCCCAAGGTGTTTGCCAACTCACTCGGACATTGCACGAAAACTCGAGTCAAGCTGTTTTTGAAGCCAGACGCACGACCGGTTTTCAAGCCCAAACGCTCGGTTCCATTCATGTCCATACCGAAGGTCGAAGAAGAATTGGATCGTCTTGAGAATCTTGGAATCATTTCCCCAGTTGATTTCTCACAGTGGGCCGCCCCAATAGTCGTTGTCAAGAAGGCGGGTGGCATCTGCGCGGACTACTCAACCGGTCTGAACGCTGCTCTAGAGCCGCACAATTATCCTCTTCCGGAGCCGGACGACATCTTCACCAAGCTGAATGGATCCAAGGTTTTTAGCATCATTGATTTGTCCGATGCTTATCTCCATGT
>NC_073691.1:151985816-152010816 GCF_029784155.1 Uranotaenia lowii | reverse complement strand
GATTGGCACATGACGAATTCCTTTAAAACCCATTCCGGTAATTACCATAATTCAGATGAGCCATACATAATGTTAGAACTTGAGTGCTTGAAGCTAAATAGTAAGTGATAGAAATGTTTAAGACACATGTCATACAGTTTAGAGATAAAATTTAACAGCATGCAAAACGACGTTAGAGCCAATCATGCAATGCCAAAAGTCGTAAGTACATGTTCACTCGAACAACTAAATGTATGCCTGAATCAAATACACTAGTCTAATTCTCATCTATTTTCTTATCGCATACCGATTTCTAAAGACAATTCCGAGAAATATTTTAAATAGTAGATTTAAAAATAGGTTACAAAACTTCAACAGTGATTTTCTCGAAACACGTCAGGTGGCTCTAGAATTATTTGGATTTGATTTAAAACTCACATTATTTGAAATGTAGCAGAAGTCCCAACCCACTGTGATCATTTTCCATGAGCAGAAGTCTCAATCTGTTTTGTTGATTGATTTGTATCAGCAGAAGTCTCCTCTCGATTTGTTTCTTTCTGTCACTAAAAGTCTACTCCATTTATGATAATCAGCCTCGGAAACTTCTTCATGAGGAAAAAAACGGATTTCGCTTGAAAAAATATGGTAAGAGATTGAGATCAATCGTGGTATAGAAAAAAAAATATGGCAAACTGAGAGAGCTGCATAGAACAACTATGGAAGCGAATTGAATCATCAATTGATTGAAATTTCTGCTGACAGACTATGTCCAGCCAGATTTAGGCTTCAGCTTCAGATATCATTTTGTAGCTTTTTGTGTCTTCGGTTGGTAGAAAAAAGGTAAAGAAAAAAAGATGGCAGATTGAGACTTCCCCTCAAGGAAAATTGATTGGGACTACTACCAAGAATCCAAACTTCTGTTAGCTAGTAGAAAATGACAAATCGAATCTGAAGGCCACCTGTTGAAAATAATGATTTCTGGCTTCAAGTTCTAGAAATTGTAAGGGTGTTTGGGATTGAGATTTCCGCTAGAATGAATAAACAAACAGCGTGTAGTGATGAGAAAAAATGAAACCTACTAAATAATTTAAAAAGATTTATGTTCTGTAAAATTTTTGGTACTATAAAACGACAGAATGTTATCATGTAATGAAATTTCTGATAAAATACAACGACGGTGCGGATTGAGACTTCTGACCAAAGAACATATCAACACAGATTATGGCTTATTGCAGTTATAGCAAACTGAAAAGTCTGAGGTGAAAAAAAACGGAGCAGTTAAGATTTCAGTAAGCTTTGCATTGCTGAGGATTGAGACTTCAGTTGGTAGAAAATATTATGAAAAAATCGATGTCAGATTGAGACTTTCGCTGGGAGAAAAAAACTTTTCTAAAACTGATACCCAGAATCTTATCTTCTATGAGTAGAACACTATAGAGCTGATTAAGACTTCTGTCTGAGGAAAGCGATAATCCGTTCACAATTAAAGTTTATACAGATTGTTACAGAGGATTGAGATTTCTGCTAAAAAAAGATACAGCGTATTCAGATTACGGAAAATTTCTAGGCGAATTCAGATCTCGGCTTAGGTTCAGTGAATCCAACAAGATTTTTGATAGCCAAACTGACTAGAATTGAGAGTTCTGCTGAAATCAAACCACAAAGCGGATTGAGACAACTGACAATAAAAAATATCGAAGGAGATGATTGCTCCTGCTTACTGGGAGTTCAATGACGGATGGAAACTTATGAGCAAAGATAAAAAAGAAAATTTTGGCGGATTGAGACTTGGATCTTCTATTGAAAAATCGATATCAGATTGAGACTTCCGCTAAGAAAAAACCTCAAAGCTCATAAAAAACCGCCATCCAGCTATCCAGAAGTTATGACAAAGCGTTTCGAAGTTCTGCTGAAGAAAAACGACAATCCATCCTGGTTTTAGGTTAGTTATTAAAATTTGTTTCAGTGGATTGAGATTGCTGCTACAAAAATGATGACTAAGACTGGTGCAATACAACGTAAAATTAGATTGCGACGTTTGCCCAAATGATTAAAAAAAGCGGATCATAATTTCAACTTCTGCAAAATGTTTACCACGGATTGAGAGCAAGGTTGCCGAAATCACAGAAAAATCTTTAATTTCACAGAATTTTGAGCCAAATTTTTTCACAGAATCTGTGTCACAGAGCACAGAATTTTCGGAATATTTACAGATTTCACAGAATTTATAAATTTTGGACGTTTTTCAAAATTAATTTTTTTATGCCAATTCAAATTTTGGATAATTATCTTTGAATTGGAGAAATATGATAAAATTGAGAAAGTTAATTGATTTTTCATAAGTAAAATGTAAAAAAGACGCAATTTGACATGACTTTTGAATGAAATTAATGGAAAAAGCATCACAAAAAATCGTCACAGAATTTCACAGAAAATCACACTCAATTTCGAAAAATGAGAAAAAAAACATCCAATCGACTAAATATTCATAAGCTAGCACCGAAGGGTGAATAATTAGTGATTTGCAGAGCTGCTCTGCGTTTTTTTTCTCGGTTGCCTAAAGTCGAAAAAAATCTACAATTTGACCCACTTAAAACACAAAGTGCACTATGTGTGGTATTATTAATTGGCTGGGAAACACACTGGATGTGGATGTTCATCATCATCATCATATTGCCGTTGCTGTAGCAAGATACGAAGGAACGAACCCCTATGAATGAAGTGAAAAATTCATGAATTGATAAATGCCGCTCTGGATTGGGTCGAGAGGGGATTCGTTCAGTTGGTTGATTCATGTGTGGTGTAAATGAAAAAAGTGAAACAAAAACAACAATAATAATGAACAGGCAGCACTCAAAAAACGAAGAGTCGAAAGTGATAATCATCATGGGGGGTTAATTTGTTCATGAAGCTGATGGTGGTGACCAGAATATTGATACCACGGGCGCTAATAGCACGTGCCCCAGTAATGATGATGAGTAGAAAAATGTTCAAGTTATAGTTTTGGGGGTAGCCTAAATGCGGTTCCTCATAAAATTTAGGGTTTAAATTGTCAATATGTCCATAAAATATTTTCAACAGATTTTCAAAGCATTTGCATAGAAATTTTCATCCAGAAATTTGAAAGCATTTACTCTGCACAAAGCCTTAGCATAAAACCCGACCAGGTCAAAGAAAAAATATGCTTACAACTAAGCGGATGAGTAACAAAAAAAGGGAAAGGTAAATTATCCTTACCCAAATTTACTCTTCCGCTCAATTTGGGTTTAAAGCCAAAAAAACGAGAAAGTTCCTTGGGGCATGATTTGGGGTTTTGTGGAAGCTTCTTTCGATTGTTTTTGTCCTCTCCTTCAATGATGAAGAAGGAAAACTTCCCGAAAACAGCTTGCAGCCAACTCCTTGCTTCAACTCTTGGCACGTAGAGCTTTCTGCAAATCCTTTCCCGTCCCGTTGAAATATGAAGGTTGTGGCTCCAGCGAAAAAAAAAATAATCCGTTTTCTCGTAGACGACTTCTTGGCTTGGTTTCAAAGGAGATGTGACTGTCTGAGTGAACCCGGAACCCGAATCGAAAACGTGCCTTTCCCGTCCCGTCTGTACATCTTGACTCGATTCATCGTTTTTCCGATGATGTAAATACTAGAGTGGGTAACCCCTCCTTCTAATTTGACTGTTACGAAAATTCATGAAAAAGGTGCAAGCGGAATCCTACGCTGGAAGGCTTACTCACAACATCCGAGGAACGATTCTGTGTGTCTAGACGTAGGTTGATGGCTCCTTGTCGCCACTCTGCTGTCTCGAAGCTTCCCCGCTCTAGTCGAAAAAAAGGGGGGGGGGAAATGGTTCGGTTTTGGAGCTTTGCGATGGGGTTAGTTAATGTGCTTAAGTTGAATTTGTATTAAATTTTCAAGTTAGTAGTTAAAATAAAATTTAAGCAACTCTTTTGAATTTTGTAAAAAAAGTATTAAATTACACAATTAAAAAATTAAAACATTGATGAACAGCATTCTTCAATATTTGCTGACGGAGGCTGTTCATGAAAGTTTTCACTACAGATTGAAACTTCCGCTGGCCTGACACTCCTGATAAAGAGAAAACATTGCAAAGGAGATTGAGACTTCTGTTTTCGAAAAAAAACCAATAAACTGTTTTGCTGTTTTTGAAAACGACGAAGGCGGTTTAAATCTTCTGTCGATAGACAATATCAATGCTGATTGAGAATTCTGGTAACTATTGTTCTTAAAGTGAATTGAGATTTCTGCTATTACTTGAAAAATGACTCAGCGATTTGAAATTTCTTCTAAAAGGAACCTAAGTCACATTTTGCCTTATCAGAGACTTTTTCGAAAGGAAAAATTTAAACTGTATCTAACTGTTTTAATTTTGATTGATACAAATGAGTGAGACTGCTATCGATAAAAAAAATCATAGTGGATTGAGACTACTGCGGCGAGAAAATGTGATCGTTTTGGCTTGAGAAAAAAAAATTACAGCTGATTGAGACTGATTTGTATGGAAAATAAAGTTTTGGGTTGACACTTCAGTTGGAAAAAATATAACGCTGATTGAGACTTCCGATTATGTGACCCTTTAAATACCAAACAAAAAGAGCATACATTGGCGAAAATAACCGACCAAAATCTGTAAATTTCCATGGAGTTCTTAAACAACATTTACAAACTAAATAATCATGTGAATAGTAATGTGTTTCAAAAATTTCAATGTGTTGTAAAATTTCAGTGAAAAACAGCGAGCAAACACAAAAAAATGATGACAACATAAATGTTGTATTTCTTTTCTCAATTGTTGGGAGTTTCAAGTCTCATTTAACATCAACAACACAGAACATGTCCGTGCAACTCAAGGTCAGTAAAATAACTGATGTTCTGTTTAAATTAACGATATTTCTGTGTAAGTACCTTAAATTCGTATTGGTTCGGTCAATATATCGATTGTATTACGAAAATTACTAGTTTTTACTTAGGTCAACACATTCGTCAAACTTCCAGACCAAAATTTTAAACCATCTAAACCAATCAGAGATTTTCCAACTAAGAAGAATATACAATGTGTCATTAGAGTGAATCGATTTGAGGTCATTTTGAATTTCTCAAACCCTGGGGCCTAAAAAGCTTCGCTCTGGTTCAAAACTTTTCCTGTTTTTTTTCAGAATTTTCAAGTAACGTTTACCCGAGTAAATTTGAACTTTTACGTTTGTATGGGAAAATTGAATATTTTATACTGAAAAATCAGCATCATTTTTGTTTCTTCTGTGGAACAGAGCCTGCTGAAGGATTTTGTGCCAATTTATGAATTTTTTAAAAGAATTTTTCCGCTGAACAAGTTTGTCGAAAACCGTAACTTTGTATCTTACTAGACAAAAAAGTTAACAGGTGTTGAATGGGGGCATGTCTCTCGACACTGAAAAACAGTAATTTAATTGACATCACTGCTGGCTGGACAGGTTGCTGAAAAAAATCTGACATTCTGTGATTTTCCCAAAAATTCTCTGATGGTTCTACCGTTTTATCTTGTTTAAAAATTGTGATTTTCCTTATTAATTTAAATTTTAAATACGATAATATGGCTCATAAATTTTTTTAACAATTTTCAAAAAAAAAAAGAGATCCGAAATCCTATTATGAAATTTTAATTATTTTAAAATTCTTTCGAGTCAAGTCAAAAAGTCAAAATATTAAATTTTAAAATTTTCCCGAGCTGTACTATTGATAGCAAAAAAATAATCAAAAATAAATCACATGAGAAGCAACTTTTTCCAAAAATTTTCTTGGCTTATCGTTTTTTTTGAAACTACATAAAGTGAATATGTCCAAAACAGGGAAGTTTGATAAAAAAAATTATGAAGATTTTCAAAAGCGTATCTATTCGAATGGGATATGCGTCTGCTATATCATACCAACAATATAAAAACTTCACCCTTTATTTTTTATTTTACAAATATTATCTTAAATATTTACTCTCGTAAGTACTGACATGTAAGATGTCTATGAAAACTAAAAAAAAAGATATTTTTTTTAAACATGGTTTGAAAAATTATAAATTTTCAGATAACATGAATTGGGGCAATTTAAGAGCGAAAATTGAAGATATCTTAAATAACTTTTTCACAAAACTTGTTTCCTTTTCGATATGAAAAATCAAAACTTTGCAGGATAAAAGTCTTTGAGTAAGAATTGTTTTCTCCAAATATGTTAAAATGTTCTCATGTAGTTTTAAGAGAAAAATTAAGTTTGAGATGATTTTAAGCCGATTTTTTTTGTTGAGCTTTGTTACTATCACATTAAGTTGAATTCTAAAATTCCTTACATTCTTGGTTTGAAACATTTTTAAATTTGTGGGATTTTTTTCAAAAAATGACAATTTTCCAGGTATTGTGCTGAAATTCCCTGTTTTTTTATTAGGTTTCCTGGTAAATAACAAAATGACATTCCAAACTTTTCCCCGAAATTCCCGGTTTTCCCGGATCGGCAGCAACCCTTCATCAACCAGCTATGTTTATTAAATGCAGGATACTTAACTTTATCCAAATTTGTTTTATGGAGCCCTTTCAGACCAACCTGATGATATTTTTTTCCTTATTTGGGTATTACAGCACATTTTGCAGTGTTCCATTTGGAATTATCACGTTATCGGCCACCCATGGTGTAGAGTGTATAAATCAACACAAATTTCAATAATGATCGACAAAATAAAATCAATTTTTTCATTATTCATACTGATACTTATGCTTATAAAGTAAGCTTTCCAGATTGACTGGTTTTATTAATTTTATACCTAACAAAGACCGAGAAAACATACAACTTCAAAGGATTTCAAATGATTTTCTCCACTTTCTTCACTTTTTCAAATTTCTGCAAAATTTTCTTTCAAAAACTAATGATTTTTGTATTTTTTTTAAATTTTGACAATTCTAAGAAAAAGTTTATCTTCAGCCGTTACTTTTTTTTAATGAGGAGAAAATATTTCTCTATTCAAAAAATAAGAAAAAGTAATGTATTATTTATTGTAGGTATGTATTCCAGATTTCCCGGATTTATTCGGACATGCCCAGGTTTTCAAAGTAATGTAGACAAATAAAGCAAACTAAGGTCTAAATTTGGCTCAATTTTTCTGTGCATGTTTTATCCAATTTGTTTTATGGGAGTTTGAAACGAGCTTTGAACGCTGCTGACGTGTTTCGATTTAAAAAAAATATGAATATTTTACGGGGTTTAAGTCACTTTCTTATAGATATATTTTACGAATTATCATCAAGTTATGCTTAGATTTGTCTATATTGAAAAATTCGAGATCAAATGCTCAGGTATTGCCAGGTATTGTTAAAATTTGTGTTAGTTTGTTCAACCAAAAAAATCGGGAAAAAATCACATCAGAGTTGCAAGTTTTCAGATAATCATCTGAAATCGATACGCACCGTGATGAGTATCAATCCAGCAGCACAATGAATTTCGTTGTGACACTCAAAGCTTTCGATGTCAAACGAAATTCGCTGAACATCACAACTAGAAAAAAATCACAAATCCAGAATCCCATTAGAGAAGTCTTCAGCTATATTCTCCACTTTTTCCCCTACTATTTTTTTAAGACAATTTAATTTGTAACGAATTTGGAATATTTTAATGTATCCTATAATTTGATTAGCTTTTCACACTAGCGGTACGCTAAGTTGAACGACTCCAAACGCTTCAATATAAAAAAAATTAAGAATTAATGATTGGAGTCTAGTGAAACTTCTGAATAACGAAGGTGTTAAAGCTCGTAGGACCTATGTTTCAAAAAAGTGTATGCACACAACACACTAGCTTATAAATTTTGTGAACAACACTCTAGTTTTATAATATTATTTGCAAATACGGCGCTTTGGTGCTAAACAATTTATAACATAATTTCATAGGCAAGACAACTAAAATGAAACAATTATAATATTAAGCCGTTAGCGCTATGTTGGTTTTTCAAAGATTAAAAGCAAAAATATAATATAGGATTAAAAGCAATATTTCAAATCGATTTTCTGGCTATTTGAAATCAATAAAATATGCTTGGTTAGCTAAACATAGAATACATTAAATGAAGAATCGATATTTGATTTAACTCGCAAGGGATGAGATTTTAACATTGGTGGTGCAGTTTTCGTCAGAATTTTTGACAGGAATAGTCACTTAGAGAATGTAAAAGATCCGGAACAACCGTAGAAAACCAATTTTCGAAACAAATCTTAACGTTCCCGATTTCACAAAGACCACTTCAAAATGATCTACTAGGCTGTAAATGATTAATTTACAGTCTAAACTGACCATTTTACTAAAATTAAACAATGTATTTTTTCCAAGGGTTTCCAGGGTATTTTTAATCGTAAACAATTCAGTTATGATTATTGAAGAACAATTCATTTCTGATGCATGTGTCCAAGAAGCTCATAAGATCATTATCAATAAACTAGTAGTAAGGCAGTCTAACAAAAGAAGCGATTTTACAATTACTCAAAACGGTAGTACAAAAATATTTGATCTATCCTTATATTCAATGGCACATTATTATTTCTGTCATATTCTTTTTTCTATTCTATAATCTTTTAGAAGCGCTCTTAATAGAATAAGTGAATTGATCGGACATCAGATAGGCTTGTATGAATCATATCCTACTTATTGGTGCAACGATCATGTTTTCTACTTCAGAAATTTCCCACATGGAATTTCAAACATCACGCGAGTCGAGATAATATTTGAAAAAGAATTGTGAGCCTTCGGAAATAAAACCGGCTTTCGTTCTCTTGAAAAAAATCTTTAAAATGCATAAAAAATCATTAAAATGTCTTTTTGAAATTGAAATAAAAAAGTTTAACCGTTAGGATAGAAGCTACAAACCGCCGCTTTCATTTGAAAGGGAAAATTTTGATATTTTTTAATTACATTTTATTTGGTTTTAAATGCTTTTCACATGTTCATGATTCCAGCCGGTTTCATAAGCTGAGATGCCATGCTTTTTAATTGGAACGGTTTTTTCGTTGGTTATAATCTTTTTTTATATTTAAATGCTAATTTGTTTCCTAACTCAATTATTTGTTTGGAGATTAAGAAACTATTTTTTTTCATTTATATTGAAACTCTACATAGCTACCTAAGAATTTCAAATTCGTTTTTTAGGTTGCCGCTACAACTAGAAGCAAAGCATAGCTCGAATGCTATAAATACAATCATGAAACTTTTTTTTCTGCAAAATTGACAAAACACTTTCGGTAATTAAAAGATACTAAATTTGTAAAATTAGGCTCAGTGGATCTTGAAAATTTTAATGCTGAATTTTGGTGTTTCCCAGCTTAGTTGTTTTGCGGTACTAAATGTGTTAATATTTATGATAATCAAATATGTAGCTATTCTGATTTTGATAATTTTGTTTCTAGTTTCTTGTAATGTACAGTAGATTTGAGACTTTTTTTCTGGCAAGCACATTAAGTCATTGGGGAGTTTATTTTTTTGAAGAATTTTGAGCTCGGGCATTTCAATGTTTGCGATTCTTTGTTCATGATTGCAAAAACTTTGTATCAACGTTTTTAACAGATTTAAAAGTAAGTAGATTACTGTGGGAAATAAAATTTCATAACTTGCGTGTCTTTAATCGTCTGAATACGAGCAAGACTTATCAACATATTTCAGCGCTAAGTGTGGTCATAAATATCTTTTGCTCATCCTGTAAAACTTTCATTAACCGAAGACAGAAATATTATAATCAAATTCTTCAATTTATGAAAATACATTCTTCGGAAGATGTTTTAAAATAAAACCATTCATTCACAATTAACATAAACGTTTCACACTGAGATTCAAAAAGAAAAAATCTCACTCGAAAAAATCTCAATCTAATGGGATTTCGCTACCTTGCTTAAAACAGAAATAAAATAAACAAATTCTTATCATTAACCTGATTAAACTGAACTACTAACAGTATGTTCTCTATAAAAATGTTTCCGCTTTTTCTGAACTGGAAAACTTGTTTCATTGATCAAGAGTTTGCACAAATATTATTCCATGGCATCTCTGCCCTCAAAAAAGTAGTTTTTCTGCTTGTGACTCTCAGGCTGAGAAGGCGTCGACATTCAAGACAAGAACTGTTTGTGATGCTTACGATGAGATTACCTAACATCACATTGAGATTCAAAAAGGGAAAATCTCACTCAAAAAAATCTCAATCATGAGATTTACAACCTTGTGCCACACTATGGAATTGCTCTAACTTTTTAACCGTTGGGTAGAATTTAATGAACATTTGGGTGGATTTAGTCCATAGTGCATTGTTTACATCCTGCAAGTTTTAAAGTCCTGTAATCAAAACTCACGGAAATGGGGTCGAAAGAATAGCTCGTGCGTGATAAAATCTTGCGCATTCATCACGAAAACTACAACGCATCTTTCCATCACTAAAACGTTGGGAATCGCGAATTCCACGGTGTCGCGAGTAATTAAGCTGTTCGAGGAACGATTGATCACCGATCGGAAGCCCAGAAGCGAAGGACAAAGTATTCCGTACAACACCAAAAATCACATCGGCGTAGTTAGGGCCTTCAACCGAAACCCGAACGCCTCCTTTCGGGATGTGGCTAAGAAGCTGCACTTAAGCCGAAGTTTTATCCAGAATGCCAAAACTAAGGCTGGGCTTCAAACGTTCAAGGAACAAAAGGCCCAATCGCGACGAGAAGCAGAATAAGTCCACCAAAACCCGTGCCAGGAAGTTGTACCTCAACATGCCGAAGAAAGTTGAATGCTGCATCATGGACGACGAAACATATGTGAAGGCCGACTTCAAACAGATCCCCGGCAACCTGTTTTTCACGGCCAAGAATAAGTTCAACGTTCCGGAGCATGTCCGCATTCAGATAATGTCCAATTTTGCGAATAAATTCCTGGTTATTCAAGCCATCTAACGTTTGAAACAAAAAATAAGTAGAACAATTTTCAAAGCAGTGAACAGTGGCTCTATAATCATCGATTTTTATCTATTATACTCAAAATTAAAGTTTGATTTTTCTTTGAAGTTCTACATTTCAAATTTTTATTTTAAGTCACTTAAGAAAGTTTTATTCATAGATTTCACTTAGTCGCGCCAATTCAACGATTTTTAGAAAAATTCTATCTCTTAAAAATATTAAAGTTTCGACAGCTGCTACAGCTGATAAGCAAATCAGATGTCAAAAAAATCACCGATACATGGTGCTGAATTTATTCAAGACTGAAATAAATATTGACATAAAAGTAAAAAATGAAATTCAAATTTTGAGTTTTGGGTTGAATACTCATGTGTGGGTCAGCTAGTGTGTAATAGGCTTAAGAACGACAGCCTCATCGTGATGACCCATACTTTAATGATGCAGCTGGCTAACTTAACGAGAGTTTAAAAAAAGACATACCTTCTGTAATGAAAACCGGAACCGTCGCTCTATAATTTTTCGAAACAGCATCGAGCCCAATCAATTGGATCAAGTGCGTGACCCGGCCCTATAACCGGAAGCTCAACGGACCACCAATAAAGCGAAATTGGGTGTCAATGGTTCTCGTTCTTTGTCCATTTATCCAGCGCTTTAGCAAAAAAAGGTGTGTCACTGAATAATAGAATAAAAGCAACAGGAAGATAAAAAAACATCAACCTATTCCGATGACCCCTGCTGGATGGCACCGACGCACAAACAGACCGAGAGTACCGTCGATAAGCCAATCCCAGTTACAGTACACAAACATATGGACCCACTTATACACATGTTGGAAAGCAGTAGCGAGAAGTACATATATTCAGTGCCGGAAGCGGATATTGACCGAAAACAATTCTAGCAGCAGCAGCCATGGACCGATCTCAAAACGACGGGCAGGCAATCGGAAACTAAGAACGAGTGAATTCGACAGTAGAAAGTAAGGAGTGGTAGTCGATTTTTTTCGCTTCTAGTTGCTTGCTGTTACTAGTGCTCGGAACGGAAGTGCTCATAAAACGTGAACGATGTTGATGTGAATGAAATGAAATGTTCATCCAGTGAGTTGGCTTTTTGCTGCTGTTAAGGGTGCCGGGGAGCAAAAAAAAAAAGAAATTTTGCAAAACAACTTAGAGTTTCCATGGGGCTCTGCTTCAGGATGAGACGGGATCTGTTGAAAGAGCTGTTCAAACAGTCGAACTAGACCAAAGGAGCTCTTGGAAACAACTTTTCATCTGGTGGAGTGGAGTTTGCCTTTTCCGATGCTTTCATTTCGGGCAAACCAAGTTGTGTCGCAAGTGCGGGCTCTGGATGGAAGGGTACCTTTTTTTCTACTCTGGACGTTGATTGAAAATTTTAATAATTTAGTATGTTGCTCTATTTTGAACGGAACGGGGGAAGTGAGTATGAGCAAGCTTCAGAAACCGGATAAGTGTAGTTATTGGCCGGAAGTGAAAGGCCTTGCGGTTGCGGCTGCAGTGAATTTGCGTGAGAGAAACGAATTTTAAAGTCCTTGAACGACAACAACGACGATTATGCCTACCAAAGAAGTACGCTAGTAGTGGTGTGGTGCAGCTCGATTCGTCCTTGACCTCTTGTACGGAGTGTTTTGTCGGGGCAAGCCTCCAGTCGTCGGGCAGCCAGACATTGGAGCCACGTGTTACCACACCCACGCCTCACGATTCGGAACGGGTACGAATGTGGCTGTGTGCGTGAGGGTGTTTTTAAGGGGGGTGTGTTCACAATTTGGTAATCATAAAAGCATTGAAGGTTGCTTATGGAATGATGCTTTATCCCCTCGTTGTACATCTGGTTTGAGAAAGTCTTTTTTCGGTTTCGGACGTGAATTCAACAGATTTCTAATGAAAGTCGGAGTCGATTTGGGCTCATTTTTGAATTTCTCAAATCCTGGGGTCTAAAGAGCTTTATTTAGGTTCAAAACTCATCCGTGGTTTTTTTGCAGAATTCTTGTAACGTTTACATGAGTAAATTTTAACTTTGAGGTTTCTGTAGGAAAATTGAATACTTTGTACAGAAAAATCAACATCTTTTTTGTTTCTTCTGAGGACCGGGTCTGCTAATGAATTTGGTGTCAATTTATAAATTCTCTGAAGAGAATTTTCCGCTGTACAACTTTGTCTCAGACCTCAACTTCCTTTCTTATTAGGCAAAAAAGTAATAAACGGTTGAATAAGAGTTTGTTTTTTATTGCATTAATATACAATCAGTTCGACTGACATCATTGCTGGTGCCTAACGATGTATTGCACGACTATTTTTCAAGCGATACTTCGCTGGGCACCAGCAGTGATGTCAATTGAATTTATTGTTTTTCAAAGCCGAAAGACAAACTCCTATTTAACAGCTTATTACTTATTTGCCTGATGAGATATGAAGTTACGGTCTTCAACAAAGTTGTCCAGCAAAAAGTTTCCTTTCCAGAATCCACTAACAGGCTCGGTTCCACAGAAGAAACAAAAAAGATGTCGATTTTCAGAACAAAATTCAATTTTCCATACAAATATGAAAGTTAAAATTTACTCATTTAAACGTTACTTAAAAAATCTGCAAAAAATCTATGATGAGTTTCAAACTAAAACGAAGCTTTTGAGACCCCTGGGTTTGAGAAATTGAGAAAAATGACCCCAAATCGACTCACTCTTATATCCCATGTTTCATGCCTCATGTCTCATTTTTTTCTCCCGTTTCTCATGTCTTATATCTGATATCTCATGTCTCATGTCTTGCCACTTGAGTTAGCAAATTAAAAAAATGTTTCCTGTCTTAGCCTCACTTCATGTTTCGTATCTTATACCGCATGCCTTCATATTGCATGCTCCTCAGACAGTCATGTTTGGTGATCAAGCAAAAACGCTGCAGCTGGAGACAAGTTATGATAAAAAATGATTTTTCCCACTCGATTATACCCAAGCAACCAAAAGTTTCAAACAGGTGCAGAAAGGATTATTCAGCCCCATAATTGATATGAAGTACGTTCTATGCAGCTAAAATTTAAGTTCTTATTGATACTTTTAAGTTCCAAAACAAGTCTTAGTGACCTTCTATTCAGCTTCCAGCGGTCTTTTAATTCAGCTTCCAAAAAATTGTAAAATGAGCAACAAATTCTCTCTCTATCTCAATTGCACCCTTGGCATCGGTTCATATCACCTTCTCTTGATTATTTAGCACATAGTGCAGCCATGATACCACGGATTCCAAGCTCGACTAATTGCGGTTTGCCGAGATTTGTTCAATTTGCTAATCAATTGCTTCTTTCCTACATTTCCTACATATATCGCATCAGAATGGTCACTCAAGTGTCGAATTACTTATTGAAAAAAAAAAATTACTCGCCTTGGCGATCGAATCCCGACCTTCGTGGTGAAAATCAAACACGCTACCACAAGACCACGCCTAGATATTGTTCTAACTGTAACTAAAAACTCGAAGTAGTGATATGATTTTGTAGCATACCTGCAGACGCATTCGCCCAACCAGAAAGCACCTCAATGCGCTTTTTGCGACTTAGTAAATCCCGTTTTGAGCACTTTCGTGTCCTTCATGTGACTTAAGTCCCATACAACGTACATATAAATCACTTCTGCAACTTTCAAGTTCATCAATGAGCACATATAGTTCACTCAAGGGATTTGGACAATTGATTCTCTTTGTCAGCAAATATGTAACTTTCAAAGCCTTCATTCAAGTAAATATGTGACTTTTGGTTGCTTGGGTAGCATCATGATAAGGGTCTGTATTCTTTTATAGCTTCCTGTTCCAGTTACAATTGTTTGAAAACGAATGTCGAAAAACGGGATCAGAAAAATTACTTATGGCAACTCTGTCGCACATTCAAAAATATTACACATTGAAGTATTTAAGTACCTAAATCAATGCTGACATTCCACAAAAGATAAAATTACACGAAGATAGAAAGTTTTTTTTTTCTCCCATGGGAGAAGCGAAAGTTTCAATAAGAAAAAAAAATAAATTCATAAATGTTTGATAAAAACATTAAAAAAAAAGTGTTGCCAGATATTTTTATTTTTTTTTTAATTTAATTGAAAATTTCTATTGAAGATTTTATGTTTTATTTAACACAAACATCGTGTCGAATAGCAGAAGACACTTGAATTAATGCCATTCACTTTGAAGCTTTTATATCTTTACCACATGTCTACCGCCTGAGCTACAGAACAGGAATTTCTCCTTAAACCTTAAAAGTATTGTAAAAGAAATATATGTAACCATGTGGCAGAAATTGGCATCCCTTGCTTGTTTCATATTATTTAAAAGTTCGCTTTTTCAAGCATTATTAGTTTCATGCGTAAAAACTCTTTTGACATTTCTTCTAATATAAAGGTTATTTCTTCATCAAACACGTAGTTTGCAGACGATGATTTTTTTTACTTTAGCTTAGTGATGAAATAAGAAATATCTCATCTCGGTTCGATTGCCATTGTATTTTCTTTCTAACTTGACAGCGCTTGCTTTCAGTTATTTGTATTTGTATTGGTTTTATTTAAAACCATGTAACTTAAGATACAAATCTTTTGAATTGTTACAATTTGAATTTCGTTAGGATCGTTTGAATTTCGCTAGTTCCTTACGATTTTCTTATTTGTTTTCAAAATATTTGCAGATTACCTATCCCTAGTTGTGAACCTCACCAGCCAACGCCTTTTAAAAACAGATGATGTATGAGCAGATTTGAGAAAGTTTGGGAAATTGTTCCATTTACTAATACCTCTGATGAAGAAAGATCTATAATAATAAGCAGAGCTATGATGTGGGATAGGAAAATTTTTTGTTCGCATGTTTCTCAACGCCGGTACAAGAAGTGAAAGTAAATGATTTGGTTTCCAGTAGAATAAATTCTGTGAATCATCCCACAAGCACGAATTTAATACAACTCTTTGAAGCGACACCCAATTTAGATTGACTGGAGATGCGAATGCAGTCGATCTACAGTTTGAGCCTGAGCTTTAAGTATAAAAAATAACAATAAAGGAATCTATCTATATATATATATATATATATATAAATGAATTTCTGTCTGTCTGTCTGTTCCCTATAGACTCGAAACTACTAAACAGATTTGCGTGAAACTTGGTAGATCGGGATATTGAAGGCCGGGAAAGGTTCCTATAATAGTTAGGGACCCCTCCTTCTTACTGGAAAAGGGGAGGGGTTCTCCCAAAGAAAAGACAAATGTTTGCCTAATTCGATAATCGATCAAGCAAATGGTACCAAATTTGGCATGGGAGGGTATTTTGTTACGAGAAATGTGCTTGAAATGGTTTGAATATGGGGCGGGGAGAAAATAATCAAGCAAACGGAACAAAATTTGGCATGCAAAGGTATATGGGTAGGAAGAGTATTTTAAGAATGGTTTGAGACTCCTCCCTCTATCCAGTGCACACTGGTACAGAACACCAATCTAGCGGAACTAAATTAATTGCGCCCAGGGATGAAAAGATAGACTTTTGATGCATTGCATAATTTTACAAGGCGCATACTTTGAAATAAAATATAGAGTCGAGGGGTTCACCAATAGCAAGATAAAAATGCTAACTTTTTTGTTAAGCATTTTAGAGCTTTGGTTTATGGAGAGTTTTATATGGTAATAATTCCTCTTAACATCAAAAATAAAATCCACATTGACTGATGGTGCGAAAATTTGCGCAATTCGTTAATTTTTTTTTTGAAAATCGTTAATATATTACACTAAATGCTTTCTACAGCGCTTCAGCAATTTCAAAACACATCATAATGTACTGAACGATTGTAGAACTTAACATTTTTCAACTTTGTTTCGAAGACTGAAAATTGTTTTGTCTTACCTACAACGTTTTAGATTAAAAAACTGTTTTTTCAAGGTTTTTTTCTTAATTTCATTGTAACTTCTTAAAATTAAATTGTAGAATTATGACATGTTCAGCAAAGTTATGTATTTTGTTAAGATAATCAACTTTGTAGAAGAAACCAAAGCTCTAAAATGCTTAACAAAAAAGTTAGCATTTTTATCTTGCTATTGGTGGACCCCTCAACTCTATATTTTATTTCAAAGTATGCGCCTTGTAAAATTATGCAATGTTGTCGAAGACATCAAAAGTCTATCTTTTCATCCCTGGGCGCAATTAATTTAGTTCCGCTAGATTGATGTTCTGTACCAGTGTGCAGTACGGAGAGAAAAAAGGGAGAGGGGCCTCCCATACAATTTTTTGCAAGATTCGAGAACTAATCAAGCAAATGGAACCAAATTTGACATGGGTGGTTATTTGGGTACGAGAAATGTTTCTATGATTATTTGAAGTTCGACCTTCTTCGTTTGGGGAGATAAAAAAAGGGGGGAGGGAGTCTCCTATACAAATTAATGCATTATTCGATAGCTAATCATGCAAATGATTCCAAATTTCACATAGGAAGGTATAAGGCTACGAGTCAAGTTTCTACGATGTTTGAGACCCATCTGTCCTTCCATTGGGGGAAAAAGCGGAAAGGGGGTCTTGATCAAGTTTTATGGATTACTCGAGAACTAATCGAACTATAAATCAAATTTATCATGGAAGTATATTCGAGTACGAAAAATGTTTTTTTCATGTTTGGTGACTCTCTCCAACGGAAAGAGGGGAAGGAGGAGGGAGGTTTTTATACAATATTTTATTCTATTTGAATAATACAACAACATATTATTCAAATAGAACAGCAGAGGGTTTTTCAATAGAATTTTTTGGAATGATTGTTTAATGCCTCTTCCTCCTTTCGCTGATTCGATAGAAAGGGGGAAGGGAAGCTCCCATACAATTTTATTAATAAATCGAGTCCAGATGATAACAACAAGAAATATTTCTAAGATGATTTTATTCCCCTCACGGGATAGGAAAGAGGAGAGAGGTGCCATGCGTTTGTTTTGGTAAATACAAGAGCTCATCCATAAATTTATCCAAATTTTACAGGAAAAGTAAAAGGGTGCGAAAACCTTCAAGTGTGGGATAAGAGAGGGGAACTTGAGAACTTATCCAACAGGTGGGATCAAATTTGAAAGATAAAGTATTCGATTACGAAAAATGTTTCTAATTTTTTTTAAAGAAAGATTTCATACAGTACAGAGCCGGGAATGTGGGAGGTTTTATCGCGGCAGTTCGTGGACCTGCCCCGCATTGCAGGGGAAAAATGCAAAAAGGAACGAGTTCCTAATATGAAATTTGAAACAATTATTGAAAAACAATTTCAGATCATGTTTTATAAAAAATCATTTCAAATAATCTAATCTTCTTTGTACTGCAATAAAAATTTGGTGTGAAAGCTTTCATTGTAGAGATATCGAAAATGTAATTGTAATAAAATTATTTTTACATATTTCTTTTTATTTTTAGAAGGTGTAGCAAAGCACACCGGGTAAGCTAGTAACGGATAAAAATAAGCTTTAAAAAGTTTTGATTTTGTAGGTGAATCGAAATATTTGGTGGTTGAATTCAGTTTTTAAAGTGTACTATAAATTCACTTCCATCTGTACCGTTGAGCCGTCAACACGTACGCCGGAGCATCGTATCGTTGCTGTGTACCTGCAGGAACATTTTACATTATTTATTTTTTCCTTACCTGTATTTCAATCAGCACTTTTCAGTGCTAAAATTATTTTCATTTTCTTTTATTCATATTTTCTCTTTTCTTTCCAGCATGGGGAAGTCTTCGGCCGGCTCAAGGGCCGGAAGAAAACGGATTGCTGAACCTAATCCAGGGCCATCTGCCAAAAAAGTTGAAATTTCCAATTCATTCGATGTCCTTCATAACATCGGTGATGAGGAAATATTCATATTTAATTCTGATAAGAGTACTAAGAAACCTTCTTCTTCTTATACTCTTAAAAACGAAAAGATTCCACCAATAACGGTCACGATTCCTGACTTCAATGCCTTTCGAAAAGAAATCGTCACTTCCGTCAAGGATGTGAAGATTTCTTTTCAGATCGGTCGAAGGGGAACTGCTCGTATATTGGCGGAATCTTTTAATGATTTTCAAAAGGTTTTAAATTATTTGAATAATAAAAAACACCAATTTTTTACGTACGACGCTAGAAGTGATCGTCCATTTAAAGTTGTACTTCGTGGTCTCACTGGCGATCAGACACCGGATGAGATCACAGCTGAATTAAATTCTTTGTTAGGTTTTTCTCCAATTCAAGTAATTCAAATGAGGAAAAGAACCAACACGAATAATACCAGTAGTGTTGGTTTTGCTCCTGAACTTTATTTGATCCATTTTAAAAAGGATCAGGTTGATAATTTGAAAATTTTGGAAAAGGCTCGTCTTATGTTTCATTGTCGAGTCAAATTCGAACCTTTTCGTAAATCTTCTACCAATTTTTTACAAAACATTACGCAATGTCGTCGTTGTCAAGCTTTTTGTCATGGCACTAAAAATTGTAGAATGAATGCCAGATGCATGTTTTGCGGCTCATTCGATCATGAAAAATCTAAATGCCTTTTTGGTGGTGATAAGCCAAAAACAGAATTTTTTAAGTGTGCGAATTGCGCAGGTAATCACTCCTCGAATTCGCTAGATTGTCCCATCAGGGCAAAAATTATTGCTTCTAGGAAAAATCCCAAAGTTTCCAGAAAAGTTTCTTCTCCTCCTTCCTCTTTTTCGTCTTCACACGTCGGGCCGGCAAACAACCTGCCTGTTCGCGGTCAGCCTCGGTCGACATTGGAATCACGGCTGGGTAATACCCGAAGTGATTTTAATGTTACCTGTGCTGAATCTGCGCCCCAGACTCGTTGTTTATCGTTCTCAGAGGTGGTTGAAAATGGGTTTCCCTCTTCAGGTTTAACTAATAAAAATGGGAAAAAACCAAGTCTCAACGTTCATGCGAAGGCTTGGGAAAATCCCCGAAATTCAAATACTTGTTCTTCTCCTTCATTTTCTGATCCTAACAATTTTGTTGATTTGGGTGAGATTACTGAGGAAAAATTAAAATTTTTGCATCAAAATTTAATGGAAATGATGCAACTTATGTTGAAAGCAAATTCAATGTTTGAAGCTTTCCAAACTTCTTTTAATTATGCTAACAAAATTATTATGACTTTACGATTCCCTCATGGATCCAAATAGATGTTTAAATATTATGAATTGGAATGCTAGATCTTTGCTGGCTAACCAAGATGAATTCTTTCTATTTTTGAAAACTCAAAACATACATATTGCTGCCATCACTGAAACTTTTTTAAAGCCAGACAATAACTTGAAAAGCAATGCTTTCTTTAAAATTTTACGAAATGATCGACTTGATCGACAAGGTGGGGGTGTAGCTATTGTCATCAATAGTCGTCTCAAATTTAGACTTCTTCCTTCTTTCAATACAAAAGTCTTAGAAACAATTGGAATTGAATTAGAAACTTCTATGGGGAAAATTATAATTGTTGCCGCATATTTGCCTTTCCAATGTAGCGGTGAACAGAAAAATTTTTTGAAGGGAGATTTACAAAAACTCACCAGAAATAAATCTAAATTTTTTATTATTGGTGACTTTAATGCAAAACACCGATCTTGGAATAATATTTCATCAAATTCAAATGGGAATATTTTGTTTAATGACTGCTCTGCAGGTTATTATACTGTTGAATATCCTAATGGGCATACTTGTTTTTCTTCAATTAGAAATCCCTCCA
This sequence comes from Uranotaenia lowii, assembly GCF_029784155.1. Classification (NCBI taxonomy): domain Eukaryota; kingdom Metazoa; phylum Arthropoda; class Insecta; order Diptera; family Culicidae; genus Uranotaenia; species Uranotaenia lowii. The sequence continues at coordinate 151,990,194 of NC_073691.1, read as the reverse complement.
CAATTGATTTGGTTCTAACGGATTTAGGCGAGCATTGTAGTCAATTAGTTACTCATGCGGACCTCGATTCAGACCACCTTCCAGTAACATTTTCTTTATCTCAAAGTCCCATTGAAAACCCTTTAAAATCAACTTTTAATTTTCAAAAGGCTAACTGGGAGCGATATATAAATTTTATTGAACGTATTTTAGATGTCAACGTTCCACTGAATTCAATAGAAGATATTGATTTGGCTGTAGAAAATTTGACAACTTCAATAGTCAATGCTAAAGCCGCTTCAATACCTAAAGTTAAACATAAATTTAATCAACCTTTAATTGATGATGATCTTCAGTTTTTGATACGACTGAAAAACATTCGTCGACGTCAATATCAACGAACTAGGGATCCTTATTTGAAATTAATTTATTGCGACCTTCAAAAAGAGATCAAACGTCGTTTAAATTTCATTCGTAATGAAAATTTTGCTAAAGCAGTAGAGGATATAAAACCCTACTCAAAGCCATTTTGGAAATTAACTAAAATTTTGAAAAAGCCCCAGAAGCCAATTCCTACTTTGAAAGATGGGGATAAACTTCTTTTAACTAATTCAGAAAAGGCTCAAAAATTAGCCCAACAATTTGAGTCTGCTCATGATTTTAATTTAAACGTTGTAAGTCCAATTGATGCTCAAATTTCCCTAGAATTTGATGATATTCTTTCCAAGCAAAATGTGTTTGAAAGTTCTTGTGAGACAAATATTGATGAACTTAAATTGATTTTCAAAAAATTTAAAAATATGAAAGCTCCAGGGGAAGATGGGATTTTCTATATTCTTATTAAAAAGTTGCCTGAAAGCACTTTAAATTTTTTAGTCAAAATCTTCAACAAATGTTTTCATTTGGCTTATTTTCCTAATAAATGGAAAAATGCCAAAATAACTCCAATTTTGAAACCTGGAAAAAGTGCTTCAGAGCCTTCAAGTTATCGACCAATTAGTTTGCTTCCTTCTTTAAGTAAACTATTTGAGAGAGTTATTTTGAATAGAATGATGATTCACATTAATCAGAATTCTATTTTCCCTGATGAACAATTTGGTTTTCGTCATGGACATTCTACTACACATCAACTTTTGAGTGTAACTAATATGATTAACGCTAGCAAATCTGAAGGTTATTCAACTGGTGTTGCTCTTCTTGATATTGAAAAAGCTTTTGACAGTGTTTGGCACAAAGGTTTAGTAGCTAAATTAGCTCGATTTGATTTTCCTGTATATCTCACCAAAATTATTCAAAATTATTTGACTAGCCGAACCTTACAAGTAAGCTATCAAAATTCATGCTCTGAAAGGACACCCATTAGAGCTGGTGTCCCTCAGGGTAGTATACTTGGGCCAATTTTATATAATATTTTTACTTCTGATCTTCCTGATGTACCAGAAGGAAAAGGTAGAAGATTATTTGCTGATGACACTTTGCTTTCAGCCAAAGGTCGAAATTTACGGGTGGTACGCAGTAGATTGCAACAAAATTTAAATTCCTTTTTGAATTACTTGAAAATGTGGAAAATTTCTCCTAACGCTTCCAAAACTCAACTTATTTTATTTCCCCATAAGCCAAGAGCAAATTTTTTAAAACCTAATGAAAATCATTCCATAACTTTTAATGGGGTTTCATTAGAATGGTCTGATCACGTTAAGTACTTGGGACTTACACTTGATCGGAATCTTACTTTTAAAAATCACATTGACGATATTCAATCTAAATGTAATAAATACACTAAATCTCTTTATTCTCTCATCAACAGGAAATCCCGGTTGTGTCTGCGAAATAAGATGCTCATCTACAAACAAGTTTTCCGACCAGCGATCATGTATGCAGTTCCGATTTGGTCTAGCTGCTGCGCGACGAGGAAGAAAGCCATCCAGAGGATTCAGAACAAAGTTCTGAAAATGATTTTGCGGCTTCCACCTTGGCACAGCACCGAAGATCTTCATCGGATTGCGGGCATTGAATCGATCGAAGAGATGGCCAACAAAATCATCTCCAACTTCAGAGGCAAATCCATGCAGTCTGCCATCGCAGAGATTCGTTCTCTTTATGTTTAGTTTAATTTTAAGATAGTGTTTAGTTTTAAGTATAAAATATTTTTGCTATTACAGGTCGTTCTCCTACATTAAAAACTTGATTGCGCTCAGCAAATTATAATCTTATAAATAAATTTTTATAATCTAGTTACTTATAGGGCTATGAACAGTTCATTATTGAGCTGAACACCTAGTTTAATGCAATAATGTAATATAAGTGTAATGATGATTTGATACAAATAAAGACATATTTAAAAAAAAAAAAAAAAGTGTACTATAAATTTTGCCACACTAAATGGACTGATTTTCAGCATGTTGCACAAATGTTATTGTTTCCTGATTGATATGCAAAAGTGGCGGCTCTAAGAGGTTTTAGCGTGTGCAGAAAAGCATTGCTTTTGATTTAGCTCGGTTAATGGGGAGAAGGTTGTGAACTGACTATTTATAAATATTCTGAAGATCAACGATAATTTCATGACTCATTTCGGAAAGAGAAAATAAGTTATCTTTACACAAAACTTAACCTTGTCAGCAAACATTTGAATTTTACAGTGCTGTATAATCTCAGGCAAATCATTAATAAATATTGAAAAGAATAGCGGACCTAAAATTAATCCCTGGGGAACACCAGATTCAGTAGGAATAAAATTTGATTTTTTTTTCTGCGATTTTGTATGTATGAGAGAATCATTTGAGCTTCTTGTTTGCTAAAATTGAATTGATTTACAAGTTTTGTATTAACTTCACATGAAAGATTCTGTCAAATGCTTTAGCCAAATCGATCAAAACGCAAATAGACACTCCTTTTTTTTGTAAAGCTAGCGAAATATCATTATGAACTTTCATAAGTACTGTGTCTGTGCTGTGTAACGTTCTGAATCCAGATTGGAAAATGGTTAACATGTTATTTTTATCGACATAGTCTGTGATTTGTAATTTAACAAATTGTTCAAATACCTTAAAAATAGAAGGTGAAATACTAATTGGTCGAAAATTTGTTATTTCGTTGTTATTGGGGTTTCTTTGGGATTGGAACACCTTTAATCTTTTTCCATTGAAATCAAAATTTCGAAATAGTAATTATTATAGCGAACAAATAAAAAAATAAAGCTAGTATTTCAGGAAGAATTAAACGTATCAGCTTTAGAAAAATGTTGTCAAGACCAAAAGCGTCCCAAAATGGCATTCACGATTCAATAGATTTCAATATTTCTAAAGTGAAAACCTCCCGCGTTACTGGGCAATTTTATTTAAAATCGCTTCTTTGTAAAAATTTGAAGAGAAGTATTCATTGATCTCAGAAACAGGAAAGTTCATAATGGCTGTATTCACTTGGAGTCTATTGAGTCCAAGCCTTTTAAGATTTTTCCAAAATTTTGCAGGAGCTAAATATTTATCAAAAAGTTTTATGTCACGGTTTAGTTCAGCTTTATGATTCAGACTGGTAACCATGACTAACTGGATTTCAGTATTGAAACAAGCATTTTCTTTGTATTTTTAACTTCCTTTCTTGTAAATCTATCAAAAAATCATTTTAAAGTTAAGTTGTAGTTTATGTAGTCTCGAAACCAGTATCCCTAACGTTTTATGATGCTGGAATACAATATGGAATCCGGGAGGTGAGCTTGATCAAGATCTGACCATTAAATTGCGATTCCAGACAACTTGAAATCGTAATAGAAATGATGGTTTAAGTCGCTTAAAAGGACACTTTTGATCACTTTTGTAAAAAAGTTTGAACGATTGATTTTTCCTTATTTACATACGATACCTTTTTACACGAATTGGGTAAATGATCGCAAATCGATCCCAATGATCGCAAAATCGCAAATGTGTTGATTGCTTTCCGGCGATTTAAAATATCATTATTGAAGGCGGCCAGATTGAAAGACAGTGTTCCAGTTGTGACCGATATATTTAACGTCTTATAAAGTTCTGATCCAATCAATAATGTTTATCCGTAGCCTCCTTATTTGTTCTTAAATCTCCAACATGCTGACGAGATTCCTACATTATGAAAGTACTAATATTCGGTGAAAGGGCGGGGCTTCATTTGACATTCAACCCCTTCCCCTTTCTCTCCTTTCGCCGGCTCCAAAAAATAACAATTGCTGAATTTTGCAGTCCTCTCAGTTATAGAGCTTAATCTGTTGAGTAAGTCTCGTGGCAAGACGGCGGAGAGCGAACTCGGAGGGCTTGAGTTCGAATTTCGATCAAAATGTGATTTTTTTTATCAGACGTTTTTTCGTCAAATTTCTCAGGATCGCATATTTTAACTGTGGGAGGATAAATAAAATCGTATAACAATGTTT
>NC_073691.1:151969926-151985316 GCF_029784155.1 Uranotaenia lowii | reverse complement strand
GTGCAGGTTTCCTTGGCTTTGTTGTTACCATATCGGCTGAAAATTGCACCATACACCTTGTCGTTGCTGTAGTATTTTTTCCAGGGGATTATTAGTTAAACTACAGTCAAGGATGTGGAAACATCAATGCCATGTAAAAAATTGCATCAAATGCTGAAATAACCATACAATTTGTCGAGCAAATTATTATCTAAATTAGTGTCAACCCTAAAATTAATTCGAGCCAAAACGACCTCAAGCTCAGGAGTTTAAAATTCTTAAAAAAAAATGCAATTTGACACCCCCTATTGTACATATAGCCATAGTTACTGGGAAATTAGAGCTGTCAAAACAAATCTTTGAACATAAAAAGTTCTTTGAAAGTTTCACAAATGCACGGTAAATTTCCAGCAGCTCTGGCACCTTCCAATCACAATTAATTATCCCCATCCCCGCTTTGTTTAACCAGATTCCCTCGACCATTGCACTGATTTCGACCATCGCGACCGCCACCTACATCTGCCGCCGTCAATGTTTACAGGAAATAAATCGGGCCGCAACGAGTTGAGCTACAGTTTCTTGTTTCGAGCACGTACACGTGTATTTACAAAGTGTGTAACAGGTTTTCCGGCGAATCACAAACTTTTGCTTCTGCGGGCTCTCTCCGGAGGCCCTTCCGAAATGGAACCTTGGAAGTCGGGAACAGGGGTTTTCTCACTGTTGACCTAGAGGATGATGCCCTTCATAGTTAAATTATACCGATGATGATAGCGCTTGGTCTATCTTTTTTGCACCCGGTGTGATTAAACTTTGATTATTTGACAGTATAATGTTGGGTAAACGAAACACTAAAGCCGTTAGTTTGCAGTTGAATTTGTTGATGATGATGCATTACACAGCTTTGAATTCCTATATAGTATTGATTCAAATCAAAACGATAGGTGGTGTTCAAAGCACGATCGGAAGTAAACACACATCTGTACTAACAAATTTCGGTAAAAAAAACCTAGCATAGCAACGGACCAACTTGAGTTATTCTAAGGTATATCCCCTACGCATTTTTTTACAAGATGGAAATTTGACTCTAAACCATAACAGCCCGGTGTTTGCTGCCGTGAGTGGGATCATCCCACTAAAACCATCTTGGGCTTCGTGTGCCAGATGTGCTTCTTGGTTTCACCTCACCATATGATACTACATCAAGGGGTAGGCTGTGCTCATGCACTTATACATCTCAACCTTTTCCTTTTCCGCTTTCTCAATGTTGGTCTTTCTGCTTTATCATCTTTCTCCATTTCCTCTATCGCCTACTTCAGACTCGTACGGAAGACCCCGAGCATGTGCCGGTTAGGTAACGCTTTCATAGTAACTCACGCCCGTCACAGCATCCACTCCCGCAGGATTTCTAACCACCAAGGCATGGCCGAGACACTACCAAGCTAAAATCCCGTCACGACCACTCCGAATGGTATCTCCGCTTCCGTTTGCTGCAGGAAGGATCGTATAGCTGAGTACGTGAGACCTTTTAAGTCCCATCACACGTATGAGTCCAGATTAGGGTTATACCGCGCCCTAAGATCGCGTTGCTTTTGAATTGTAGTGTTATACGAGGCCCACGACCTTCAATTAGACACAATTAACACACGATTACAGGACACGACTCTTGACGTTCTTACAAACGGAAAAAAAGGATTCGAAATTACCTTTTTTGTCGACCGGTTTCGGGCTAGATATTGCCCATCTACAGGACGATGTCCGACTGATCACACGAAGAAATTACTAGCAGGATCATACGACACTCTTAGTATGATCCTATTAGTAATGTTTTCGTGAGTCGGACATCGTCCTGTAGATGGGCAACATCAACCCAGAAACCGGTCGACAAAAAAGGTAATTTTTAATCCTTTTTTCCGTTTGTAAGAACGTCAAGTATCGTGTCCTGTAATACGTCGTGTGTTAATTGTGTAGTTAAGTTCTCACGTTGGCACAAATCCGCTTAAAATGAGTGACCTTCCGTTAGCTTGTCAAATTTGGTTGACTATCTCGCTATCTCCGTTCATCATCTTTCTTGATTCTCATTAGATCGCGCATGATTTGCGAGATTTCGTCGAGTATACTACTCCACGACTGTTCGTCGCGACACATTTCACTCACAATATTTTCAGCGTTCAAATTTTGAAGTTGTTGACGCCTTGAAATGAGCCTGGGGCAGATTACCCAGAAACTTGCGGTGAATAAGGCCCCTGGTCCGGATGGAATCCCAAATGCAGTGCTGAAGGTGGCGATACAGACCTTTCGGATACTTTCAGAATGGTGCTACAAAAGTGTCTCGACGAGGGATCGTTTACCAATTCGTGGGAAACGGCGAAGTTGGTGCTACTACCGAAACCTGGGAAACCCCCAGGGCAGGGCCGGATTAAGCCATCGGGAGGCCCGGGGCAATTTTTCTCGGGGGGCCCCTATGATTGGAATTTTTTTTCAAATGCTATTTCAGAGAATACAAAACATTTTAAACGTGTAAAAGAACTGGATATGAGCTCAGTTTACAGCCTTCAAATTGCCATGTTGGCTGCACAGAAGATAGTTTCTGGTACCTTCAAATAAAAATGGTTATTGCTTTGATTTGAGCTGCAAAATGCTGAATTTGATTCTCTTTTTTTAAATATCCTTATCACCTACTAAAATACTATGATTTAGAAGCATTACCGAGCAGATATTTTAAATGATTTTCATTTCATCATTGATCATCTGGTTTGTGATTCATCGAGAAATATTTACCTCATGACAATTGGAAAGTATCATGAAGATTTGAAACATTGAAACAAAATTTAAAAAATTAACAAAATAATTAAATTAAAATTCCATAGAGATACAGATATAAGAGTTTAAGAATTCAAAACTTTTAATCAGGTTATATTCAGAACCAAAATTCAGTGTCTCAAATCTAAATTCTAATTTCAAATCAAGTTTTGCGAAACAAAATATGAATTAAATAAAAAAAGAGATTTAAAGTTACATTCAGAGCCAAAACAGAAATTGCACCAAATGTGAATTTCTATTTTATATCTTTGGAACACAAAAAAAAAAACGTTTTCATGAAATGTTTATGAACATGATTCTCGTCAGATAAAAAAATTGTTACCAAATCGTTATTCTAAATGTGATAAAAGTTTCATTCGATGCTCCCAAAGCCAAGGAGGTATAGGTGCAAAAATGATCGATTGAAAAAAAATCACATTACAGATTATATGTTTAAAACGCAGAATCAGCTATCATTGAAAAAGTCAGATAAGTAGTGGTATGAATAAGGTTTAGCAATTGCTTCGGTAGCTTTCACTTTGCTCGAAATCAAGCAAAGCAAAAGCCCAAAGCATTTGCTTAGTTTGGTATGAATAAACGTTTGCTTAGCAGATGTGTACTAAAGTATTAGAACATAGCTTTTGCTTCGAAAAAAAGAGCTATCCAACCAGCAGAATCTGAAATTTTCTAAAGTAAAATGAAAGAAGACGATCAAAAAATTGAAAAGTACGGCTAAAATAGCCATCAAATCGACGGTGCGGGTGGTAGGTGTAAGAACGATCGGAAAAATTTAAGTCAATACATGCTCGTATGTTGATGTTTAAAGAAAATTGAATATTGTCAAACAAAAATGGCCTAGCTTTTTAACATTTATCATAAGCTCTCCCACACGTTTTCGGATCGGGATAATCCGATATATAAAAAAAATAGGCAATAGGCGCGCATCTTAACTTAGATGTTTTTTTTTAATCTTTGAATTATAAAAAAATCATATAAATTTGGGAGATCTGAATTATGTTTAAAATTATTACAACTTTCTTCCAACTTCAAGCCGATTGGGACTTCTTCCACTGTAGCCGGATTTTTTTAATTTGAAATATTTACTAATTGATTTGTTTTGTTTCATCATTTCATACAACGACTATGAACATACATGACATACAACGGAATATGAAAAAAGTTGGGTTATCACTTCGACTGTTCTTTATCTATGTTGAAAATGCCTTTTTAAATTGCATTGAAGTGTAATATTGCTAATTTTATAAATTCATGACGTTGTTGAAGAATTTGTTTATTGGAAAAGTCTGCTACCAAGCATGCTTAGAAAATAAAGTAATTGCTAGGAGATTTCTCGAGCGATTGCTTCAGATTTGGGCTTTATTCATACCGAACTAGCTTGTTCTAAAAGTAAAAGCTCCTGACTAAGAAAACAGCTGTCAGAAAAAAACTTTATTCATATCAACCGAAGCAATTGCTTTCTGCGACTGCTCGAATGCTCGATTTAGTTTAGCAAAAGTAATTGCTAGGGGTTTTTCATACCACCTAAGGAATCCAAATGAGTTTAGTACCTCAAAAAAGATCCTGAGTTCTCAAAATTCAGAAAAAAACATGAAACTGAACCTCAGTAACTGAAGAAACAACACAAGACTTGAAAATCTCAATAAATTGAATCTGGAAAAAGGTAAGATTAACTATGAGATCATTTATATAATAATTCGAGAATGATCATTTGGAAAATGCTGTGCTGACTTCAGGATATTGACTTCAGTAGATGATAAAATTTCGGTTAAATCAGTTGAAAATGTTTCATTGCGAATTTCAAGTCTAAGACCGAAATTGCGATAGACAGTCAATAAAGAAAATCTGTACTGTTGATTGGTCCATTGGTTGATTTAGACAACTACAGTTTTTTTAAAGAATTCATTCTCAAAAATTGGGAGTGAGGTGTTTTGCCTCATATTCTTCTAAATTTTTGTTACGAATTCGGTTTACATTATAATTTTTAAAATTCAATACCGAGATTTGATATTCTTAGCTCGCAAAATGCAGGGAACTTCTTCACTGCTAACCCTAGGGGGCCCTCTTAACTTATGCAAGAGAAAAACTATTCTAGACATTATTTCCCGGGGGCCCGTTTTAGTTGTTATATTTCAAATTGTCATTCCGATTTTCTTGTTTTTTCATAGATTTGTAGAAATTGAAGTAGTATGATTAAAGGAATGTTAAAACTTTTTTTCCCTCGGGGGGCCCCCCTGAACCGGGGGGCCCGGGGCAATTGCCCCTTTTGCCCCCCCCCTTAATCCGGCCTTGCCCCAGGGCATCCATCATCATACAGACCCATTTGTCTGCTGGACACCCTTGGTAAGCCACTGGAGAGGATAATATTTAACAGACTTATTATAAACACAGAAGGCGAAAGTGGACTGTCGGACAGACAGTTTGGTTTTCGGAAAGGGTGGACTACGGTGGACGCCATCCGAATGGTGACAGAGTACGCGAAGCGCGCATATAAAAAGAAGCGGACAGGTGTTCGTCACTGCACCATTGTGACAATCGACGTTAAGAATGCCTTCAACAATGCCAGCTGAGAAGCGATTGCCAAAGCGCTTCACAGGATGCGTGGTTCCAATACCCTCTGCAGGATAATACGTACGACGTACGAAACCGAAACTGGGTTACGATCTCTTGCCCTAACAGCGGGTGTTCCACAGGGTTCCATACTCGGACCTGTGCTTTGTAATGCCATGTATAATGAGGTGTTAACGCTTAAACTACCAGTAGGCGTACAGATAGTCGGATTTGCTGACGATATCGTGCTCATGATCATCGGCGAAACAATCGAGGAGGTTGAAGACCTTGCAACGGATTCCGTAGAAAGGGTTGTCATCTAGATGGAGGGAGTTAAGCTTCAGATAGCTCACCATAAAACCGAAGTTCTGCTCGTGACCAATGAAGGAGTTGTGCCGCACATGGAGATTACTGTTGGAGGGCACACGACATCTTCGAAACAGCAGCTAAAATACCTTGGAGTAATGGTCGACAATCGCTTAAGTTTTGGTGCGCATGTCAAAAACTGTTGTGAAAGTGCATCGAAAGTCATAGATTCATTGGTCTGGATAATGCCGAACTGCCATGGTCCAAAGAGTAGCAAGAGACGTCTCCTTGCGAGCGTAGCACTGTCGAAACAACGATACGGATGAGCGGCCTGGAGCTCCGCGATAGAGGTAGAGCGCAACAGATCCAAATTACGGAGCACACATCGGCTGATAGCCATGCGAGTCAGCGTCAATGCTCAAGTGGCAGGAGCAATGGGACGCATAGGCTAATCCCGCGACTTTCAGACTGGGTAAATCCCCTACGCATTAAAGGTGGCATCTGACGCTGATCCCGGTGAGAAACGCGATTTTAGAGGCGTTCTAGAATATTCCAAACCATTATATTTCCTTGAATTAAGACCTTCAACCTCTCTTCTAAGGACTTAAAGTCTGCTTCACACATCGACATGCCTTACATATCACAACACCACCCTTGTTGACCCTTTTTTACTACCTTTTACCTTTAGAACTTCTGACGAAATCCCTCGAACAATTCCCGATTCAGACGATTTCATCGACGGCTTGAACTCACCTTTTGGTTACGTCTTGTGTAAGTGACGCTCTAGTCAGGATAATGACCGCCAATCCTGTCTTTATGTCCAAAAGATCCAATCGAATCCGGGTACTTGTAACCACTTTTGGTGCAAGTGCGTTCTGCTGTTATGACTAGAGCTACATTAGGAAATTCCTATTGGTGATCATACATCCGGGTAATAACTGCTTGGAAAGACATCTGAGTAAGTGGATTCGAAGGCAGAAGAACTCATAATCCACTTATAATCATAAGAACCCGAATCCGCTTATCAGCATCGACCTCATTTCAACAAGACTCGATGCACGACCTATCTCTAACGAGTTAAGACCCGACATCTCATCATGTTGAGAAGGTTCACGTTTAAGCAGACCTACTCGATTCGCGAATCTGGTCCAGTAAGCCAAGAGACACCAATTGAGTTATCTACGTCACTTTCTCTGGTCGCACACGCTAGTCAGAGGAGAAGACCCCCTGAGCCACGTGTAAAACCTAGGCTCCTCCGACACCTCTTTCTACGTCCGATACCACTTGTGCATGATAACTTTCTTCTTGAGCGTAGGCTGAAGTCCTCTTTCTCTGGTCGCACACGCTAGTCAGAGGAGAAGACCCCCTGAGCAACGTGTAAAACCTAGGCTCCTCCGACACCTCTTTCTACGTCCGATACCACTTGTGCATGATAACTTTCTTCTTGAGCGTAGGCTGAAGTCCTCTTTCTCTGGTCGCACACGCTAGTCAGAGGAGAAGACCCCCTGAGCCACGTGTAAAACCTAGGCTCCTCCGACACCTCTTTCTACGTCCGACACCACTTGTGCATGATAACTTTCTCCTTGAGCGTAGGCTGAAGTCACCACATTGTGCAACTCCTCGATTTACGGATCGTGTTTTACCGAAGCGCAAATCTAGCTGTCGACCGCACTTAATCAGGTCGCAAAAATTACCGGTATGCGTGTCGAACCCTGGCAATTCTGGAGATCCTGGAGATCCTAAAACGACTGCCGAGTTATCGATCGCACTCCCGGCGGTCGCATCCCCAGTTCAGGAACATGACCCTCCCACGCGTGTCTGACCCTGACATCTGACACCTGAATACTGATTTCTGGTACCCAGATGCACTACTTCTTCCACTTCTGTCGACGGCGCCTCTAGTGGTAGTGCTTTTAGCAGTACATCTGCAATCGTCAGGTTTGCAGACACGTTACCAGACAACGAGGAGGTGGAACGACCGGCCCAGAGCCAATAATTGTCGCCTTTTACAATATGAATCAGTGTTCCTGAGGTACCGTATTCTTGATCCTCTAGCTCATGACCAAGCCAAACCTCTTTCCTTATGACCTGTATCTACTGTGGACAAGGTCATGTCTCAAACCCGAGGTTTAACCCGAAGGGAACGTCTGCGATCTGCTGCAACTCATCGCTGACCACATGTCAAATGTAGACGTTTCAAAAATGACCTGCATCACGTTGTTGGAGGTCGTCGCTGATCCGCATACGGCCAATGTATACCTTTACGGACCTTGGGTAGAAGATCACCTCCTGTTCAGATATCTTCTCCACGTCAAAGTAACAAAGTCACATGTCCGAATTTGTGGTGATTACGGACGTTCGGAAACAGACGATGGTGCGCCATTTCTATTCCAGAGTTGGCCTACAGCTGCTACCAGTTGGTCATCATGCACTTATTCTAGGTTGGTGATCAACATCATATTGCTTTCGTAGTGAGCCAGTCGTGGGGTCTTGGAGAGCATCCAACTCTCTAGCAGTTTCTACTGCCGCTCTCTCCCTTTCTCTGATACAATTCTGATATTGTTCGATACAATCAATACATATTTAAACTGTCGTAAAATTTGGGATGCCTTCAAAAATACCTTATGAGAAGCCGCCAATATTCGCTAGTTTTATCCAGCATCGATTTAGTTTGGTCTGCTTTCAAAATTTTTACGTTATTTTCCTACGTTGTTAGCAGACTTGTAAACTGAGGACTGCAAATAAAGACCTTGTGGACTCGGTTTTCAGAATACCTCCGTTGAACTTAATCAAAATTTGCTAGATTTTTTTTACGCCCCCCACTTTTGCCCGGAAAAGAAGTTTCAGGCTAGAGTCTTGGTCGGGGATACTTTGTCGATTTCAATATCTATCAATAGACAAATTAATCTTTTTCTTATTTGAACAACTTTTTTAAATTGAGGTCTACGATTGACTTGAGTTTAACACATTTATTGAACATCGCATTTGGATTTTATTTAGAGCAGCTTGCTCGAATATAGCCACACACAGAAAAAAGAAACAAAACAGATCAAACAGGTGAATAAATAATGCACCTAGCAGCTCAATGTCGATTGGATGACTCAACAACTACAACGGTCACATATTATCCGTGTGGTTGATTGATTCGATCTCGGCACTATTTAGCTAAACACATGCGAGTGTGAGAAACTATCTGGTAAACACGGACTGACACTAATCGTCGATTCCGGTTCATTATAATGTGTTACAATGTGGCATGTCAAGTAGGTCAACCTCCGAAAATTACAGCTTACCAACGACCTTCTCAGGAACGCGGAAGTTTTCCTAGGGGTTCATGCGTCATTTTGTTCGAAATTAGAAATAACTGCATCATACTTGATGGTAATTGTAGGCGCAAAACAAACGAATCAAACTGTTGTTTAACCTCACTACAGAAAAATATAGGTATCTATATATTTCGATTCGCCCCCGTAATCATGAATGTGAAATTTAAGTCATACAAGCAGCCCCTTCATTCGCCTTCCTCGAATCGACTCATCAGAACGAACCGGTTGCAGATGAATGCACCCAGGGCAGGGGCGGGGGACTTCGCGTAATGCATTGACGTCTATCGGTGCACAATTCATTGAGTAAACTGGTTACACTGTAGAGCTCTATAATTCACCTCTAGACAGATCGACCCGATCACATTTCCGACTCCGAGACAGAGAGAACTTGGACTGGTGCCACAGATAAACAACAAACGCAACTCTCGGTCGGCCTTTATCAATGGCAAATGTAAATTTAGGTGAGGTACGCCAACAACCCTCGCATGGTTCAGTGGCAAGGATGTTTGAATATGTAACATATCCAGTTTCACGCGTAGAAGATCGATGATCGGCTCAGGTGTTGATCCATTACATGAAAGACTATGTTTCCTCGACTTGACATTTTTTTTAAATTATTACTTATCGGTTACTACATGTTTTTAACTTTCCAGTTTTTTTTTTGCAAATAAACGGCGAATGTTAAAACTGTAGAATAGACACCAGAGGGAGCTATTTCTGCTTAATAAACATTCCAAATTTAATTGTATTTCGTCTTAAAAAGTGTACGAATTGCATAGGTAATCATTCCTCCTATACCTTCAAAATTAAATCTTCACAGCAACAATATCACTTTCGGTGCGAAGCCTTGAGGATCTTATTGAAGATTGAAAAATATTGGATTTGAAATTCAACTCCCATTATGTGTAAAGATTAAATCGAGGCTAACGAAATGTGGAGAGGCCAATCGCTCGCATATAAAGAAGACTTCTAGGTTATGAAAGATCTTCAAGAGGTTAAACCTTTTTGACTCTACAAGGACTAAAAAATCTAGACGCTTCGAAAGGTCCAGGACCAGACGGAATTCCCCCTGTATTCATGAAAAGTTTGGCAAAGGAACTGACAGCTCCATTGTTTTGGCTTTTCAATATGTCATTGGAATCAGGAAATTTTCCTAAAATTTTGAAAAGTTCAATTTTACTGCCTATATTCAAATCTGGTCGAAAGTCTGACATTCGAAATTATCGCGGAATAGCCATTATCTCTTGCATTCCAAAGCTTTTTGAAGCAAATATAAACGCCAAATTAAGAACCGAACAACTGACAGGCAACATGGCTTTTTCAAAGACCGTTCAACTTCAACTAATTTAATTGAATTTATAGACTTTTCATTGAATGCGATGGATAATGGCAACCATGTGGAAGCTCTTTATACAGACTTTAGTAAGGCATTTGATCGCATAGACATACCAATGCTTCTTTTCAAATTACAAAAAATTGGAATAAAATCTCAACTCCAGAAATCGCTTGAATCATACCTAACGAATCGCCAACAAATAATAAATTTCAATGGAAAGAAATCGCTCCCTATTCAAGTCACTTCAGGAGTTCTGCAAGTATCTCATTTAGGATCCCTACTTTTCATACTTTATGTAAACGACATTTCCTTTATTCTCAAAAATCTCAAAATGCTCAGTTATGCCGACGACATGAAACTCTATTTGGAAATAAAAAATGAAGAAGACATCTGCATATTCCAGAATGAAATTCTGTAAGCCTCAATGTAAAAAAATGCAACTTAACAGAAAAAGAACAACACCAAAAATCACAATTACATTAGGGGATCATAATGTAGAAAAATGTGAACGAGTCAGGGATTTAGGAATTATCTTAAACTGCAGATAAGACATCTTAGACTCACGAAAGAGTTTAGCTACTGTGACAACCACCGATGAGTTTTTGCATTCCAGGTAGTCTGTACACCGACCTGCCTGTACTGATTTGGCAGCCACAGGAGTTGTCAAGTCAAGACCCAATCCCACAAGGAAAGCGGGCAACCAGTGATTGATTTTAATGCCTCGCACCGTGATACAGTCCATCCCTTCCGCTATGACTTTCCATTATGATCTACAAGATGGCTCCTACTTGACGAATCGACGAGCATTATTAGAAAAAACGTGGCGTTGCCCCTCAGGGAAGCCACCTAGGACCACTTATTTTTAAAATTTTTTGTATTTTACTTTGCTTGGATACAGCATTCCTCCAAAGGCGCAGATGACCCTTAGATATACCAGATCTTCGGGTTACTTGTGGACAGTGCACCGCACTTCAAGTTGACGTCTCATGGTACATATACTCACGTATACCCTCTATTCCCTAAAGTTTATCTGGTGCCTCTGATATTTTGTCCAACACGGAACGTGAGAGTAAAAAGGAAGAACTCCAAGTTTTACCACTCGGGGCGAAACTGCGCAGCTTACTTGAGTAAGAATGTGTCAAGGGGCCCCCAGGAGATACACCCGTCCCTCTAATATGGGTCCCCTGGCCACGAAAGTTCTAGGCTATGCTTCGATGGTGGGAGGCCATATTCGCGCTCCACGTCAATATTCATATACGAGTCCTTTCCCAGTATACATTCTACGAGATCTTGACGACTTAAGCCACTTCATTCTCTTCCTTACAACAACGAGTCCGACCTCTTCTCGTAATGACTCGAAATCCGAGATAATAGTTCAACTGTAGGATTGGAGACATCTTACACCGTCCTGAAAAAGACTAAACTGTCTCTCAAGCGCCCTGATAACCCGCAGGTTCATCAGCCTCTGCTCACTTATCCAATCAACTCTATCACAGGCTGCCTTGGAATACGTTGCGATAGTTTGGAAAACTAAAGTTGTTCAAACAATAGGAGTGTGTTCCGGAATCGAAACCTTGTGAGCTGAAATCGATCTGAGGCTTTTTAAGAGACACCATGCCACATTTCAACTCATTTGGTTAACTCCAAGAGGTCGCTCGACGAGGCTGAAGTTTGTATGGTAAATTTACTTACAACACCAAATGAGCCTTCACACGAACAATCTGGAGCAACAAGAAGCTTTTACTGCTCACTCTTGAGATTGACATAACTCTCTTTTACCATTAATAAATTTTTAAAGTAAATCGTATCATCCGACGGTTTCCAAAAGATATTTGTGAAATTTCGCTAGAAAAACTGGTTTAAAATTTGAGGGTCGTTGAGCGACCCCTTAGAGTTATATAATTGAGCTGAAATTTGGTATGGAGCCTTCTGACAGTCCAACGAACGATTTCAACCCCCAAGGTTTTGTTTACGGAACATACTTCTTTTTTGGACCACCCTATTTGACACCACGTTCGTACGTTCGTGTATCTACTACTTGTCGTGCTCCAAATGAAGTCGAAGTGTAACAAAAACTTAATACCTGTTTACCTTAACATGTGCCTGATCAAATTGCTATATTACTTTCCCATTCTTATAAAACAAATCAAACTTTAGCACGTGTGTTATTATTTGCGAAGGATTAGTTGATTGCGGTTGCTTTATCACCACTTATTGAAGTTCCAATCAATCTCCATTTGTTGGTTGGATAATTTGCGGCTCTCTCTCTTTAGAGTGCTACCGATAAGTTCTTTGGAAACCTTCGTTTGACATATAGTGGAGCCCCCCATCCCCCCTCCCACGGTGATAGTCATGGCGACATATTGACATACATTTATTGATTCCGCACAGCAGCACAAAAAAAAAACAACAACAACTTCGGAACGTGTTCAACGTGCCACTCTCGAATGACCGTGACCCATATTGCCGTCATAATGGAGGAGGCTCGCTGATAATTTCGGACCGACCGACGCGTCGACGAGACGGCTCCGGCTGACCGAAGCAGCTTGAATCTTAGCGAATTTATCTGTTGCCAACTGGGGATTTTTTTTTATTATCTGACAATTTGCGCCGGGGGTCTTCAGATTTTCCCCAAAATTGAAAATTTGGTTCATTTTTGCGACTTAAAAACACATGTATTTTTTCAGATTTCTAACATTTTTATTTTTTGAGTTAGCTTCGGTTAGATTTTTTTGTAAATAAAAAATAACCATTTTTCAAAGCTACATAACTCTGTTGTTTCTCAACGGAAATTATAAAATAGCACATCAAAATGCATTGAAATTTTATCAGCTTTCCAAACAGAATAGTTGAAAAAAATTTAATAATGACCTTCAACATGAAAAGTTGTAAATAAACTTTAAATGGCGTCTAAAAGTACCGTCTGCACCACCGAATATTTTGCAAAATATACCATTGTATAGCTCGATTCATAATGCAACTTTCATCTGAAGACACCAAAGTGGGCCATTAACACCTTGAAGAGTTATGAAAGAAATAATGACAATAAATCTCTTTTTTTGCATCGAAAACAAACAATGGTCGAACAACTGCACTCACATATGGAGATAGCAAGCACTTCTAACAACATGGAAACAAAAGAACTTACCAAAGCAGGTAAAAACACTACTTTTTCGTGCTTTGTAGAGTGTTTGCAGCAAAACTGGCTTTAAATTTTAACCAAAATTCTGAGTATCGTATTGTTTATGTGATATAACTAATATTGGGAATGTTGCTTTCACAACCTGGTCATATACTATATAACTTATTAATTTTTCGATCAAAGATCATTGTGAAGCATAATCAATGCCAATAGTAGAAGGTTCAGTTCTTGTGTTTGGGATCACAAAAATGTGATTAAAAAAAGCACTGGACACCAAAATCCTTTCCCATTGATCAAAAAAGTATGAGAAAGTGGCGCAAATGTTGTAGAAATAATCAAAGAGCTCAGTATGGCCAGCCCAGGCTGTAAAATCATGAAAATATGATACTTTTACCGTATTCGTTTTCTAAATTCGCCCAGTTTTGAGGTTTACCGTACTAGAACGAACATAATTCGTCGTCAGTGTTTTGCTACCTCGATCGCTCACAAACGAATCTTCAGTGTTCCACCGTCCATATTAAATCAAATCTGGGGAATTACGGATGCAAAACTTAGCGCATAAACTTCTAAAAATGACAGTAAAATGTGCATAACTCGTTGTGACCTGGTGCAAAACTGGGTATAAACGAATACGTTATTAGATTTCTGGATATAACAAGAAGTCAGTTAAGCTGCAACAATCTACCGCCCCTTCTTTCATAACAGTCCCATATACAAAAATAAGTAAGCGAGACAATCAGCTTTTTCTGTTTTGGAATATATTTTTAAATTGTGACCATCACTTTCAGTGTAAACGAAAATCGTTTCTAGGTTGTCATAATAAATCGTTAGACCTGAAATTTTCGAAATTGGGTTACTGGTAAGGTCAAGAGCACCATTTTTATTCATTATGGGACTGTTAATCGACCATATTTGAAACCTTTTTCGAATTTACTAGCATAACAGTCCCATACAAAATATATTTTTCTCACCAAGCTACTTTCTAAGACTTAAATTTGATCATTTTTTAACTTCTAAATGCAATTTTCAGAAAAAGAAACATACTTTTGCAAAAAAATATCATGAATTCCACATTGTAAGTTGAATCTTTTTACGATTTTTGATTGCATCCGATAGTTTTTCGCTCAGGAAGTCATTCCTAAGAAAGTCAGACCTGCCTTCGAAAACTAGTGTGCATCATTCGACATCAAGTGAGTTAAAAAAATGTTTAAATGATTCAAAGCAATAAACCAAAGACTATTTCGCCGAAAGAAACATTGAAAAGTAACCTAACCCGTGGTTTTTCACATATGGGACTGTTATTCAGGTATATTTCATATAGGACAGCAACGAATTGATATTTTTTTTCGAAATTTCTAGAACAAAACCTCTTTTTTTAGTCTTTTTTGTTGAAGCCTTATGTTGACCTAAAATGACGAAAATTCATATGGGACTGTTATGCGAGTAGGGGCAGTCTGAAAAGGACGAAAAAATAGTGTTTTTAACCAGCTTTGATAAGTTCTTTTGTTTCCATGTTGTTAGAAGTGCTTGCTATCTCCATATGTGAGTGCAGTTGTTCGACCATTGTTTGTTTTCGATGCAAAAAAAGAGATTTATTGTCATTATTTCTTTTATAACTCTTCAAGGTGTTAATGGCCCACTTTGGTGTCTTCAGATGAAAGTTGCATCATAAATCGAGCTATACAATGGTATATTTTGCAAAATATTCGGTGGTGCAGACGGTACTTTTAGACGCCATTTAAAGTTTATTTACAACTTTTCATGTTGAAGGTCATTATTAAATTTTTTTCAACTATTCTATTTGGAAAGCTGATAAAATTTCAATGCATTTTGATGTGCTATTTTATAATTTCCGTTGAGAAACAACAGAGTTATGTAGCTTTGAAAAATGGTTATTTTTTATTTACAAAAAAATCTAACCGAAGCTAACTCAA